>NC_065507.1:18032816-18038885 GCF_006386435.1 Epinephelus moara | reverse complement strand
TGATGACGTTTACTGTCCCCGACAGGGTTTGTAGTCGTATTGAGCAACTTGTTAGCAACCGCCTTTTTTACGACACGTAAAAGCTTCAAAATTCACAAGTAGGGTATTTACTGACGTGTTTTATGTCGTAGAACAAAACCTGAAACTCACTTAAGCTTTTGTTAACCACAGACCTTATTTGAGGCATTTTACCAAAATCCCATTCAAAAAACGTATTGACTTTTAGACGAGAGAACCGGAAGTGCTAAAAGCGCTAACAGAGTTCCGGGTTTACTGGCACACTCTATTATGTGTAGAATTTAAATATTTCTGCCTTTTGCGCTGCTGGTCTTTGAACTTGCCACTTCTTCTCCCAGCTATTCAGATGAGTGAATATTCTACTCTGTGTTTTCAATTTTTTTAGATATATATTTAGTGTTTTTTCTAAATTATTGGCTAAAAAAAATCAAGATATATGAACTGGCAAAAACACCCCNCGAGAGAACCGGAAGTGCTAAAAGCGCTAACAGAGTTCCGGGTTTACTGGCACACTCTATTATGTGTAGAATTTAAATATTTCTGCCTTTTGCGCTGCTGGTCTTTGAACTTGCCACTTCTTCTCCCAGCTATTCAGATGAGTGAATATTCTACTCTGTGTTTTCAATTTTTTTAGATATATATTTAGTGTTTTTTCTAAATTATTGGCTAAAAAAAATCAAGATATATGAACTGGCAAAAACACCCCGTCAGGTAAAAATGCCTGTCCTGCTCAAATATGGTCTTCATTGAATTGTTTCTCTCTCTCAACGAAGCTAACAGGGCCCTAAAGTCTTGGTGTGTACACTCAGCTTAAAGAATGGATCTGGAATCACTGATGCAAGACCTGCAGTCTCACAGGAACTGGTGCTATCCAACATGACACTAATCAAAACAACAGTTGAGGCAGATAGTCATACACACCTCACTTTAAATTCAGTTGCCACTGGCTATTAGCTGTATCTGTTCTGAATCTGTAATCCCCATGGACACCACGTAGGACCATGTACTGTAGGTGTTTTGTCATAAACATCACACATATCCAATGTAATTAGGACAGCACGGATCAATCTGAGTTATTCAGGTTGGGTGGGATTTGAGTTGTAAGCCCAATAAAGGATAGTCCTTGCACATCTCATGCACATCAGTTTCGCCCAAGCATTTTATTAGGATTTGTTTTCTGAACTGGTTCTGGTGTGTACAGCAGCTTAAGAGTGTGCATCTGGGCAAATGGGGAATGCAAATGCATCATGGTATTGGTACAGTCAAGCTTAACACTGACACTAAGCCGTTCACTATCCTTGCCCTGGACAGACATGCCACTGTTTGAGGATGCGTACATGCTCTGCAGACTGAGAGCAAAGGTGACTGCTAGCAAATATCATCTGTATCTGACCTGGCACAGGGTCACGTGTTGTCCAGACAGCACCATTACAACATGGATTCACACCTAACTCCAGCTAATTTAGGGTATTTTTGCTAATCAAGACAGAGGATTGAGGTTCAGAGCTCAAGCTTGACCTCGGAAAGAGCAATGGCCTAAAAATCTACCTCCTAGGTCCATTTAGTAGCTATGGAACTTTCAGTCATAAACATGATCTTCATCATCAGTTGTCATGGATTTGGGTAGATGTTCAGATTTCCATTTGACTCTAAGGATGTCACATCCATGCTGGCATAACAGTTGAGGTTCAAGACAAAACTTCATCTGCTGATGTAGAACATGTGATATGGTTAAAGGCTTAAGAAAAGGTTTCTGTGTTATTACAGTGTGGGTTTTTTTTTCTTTCAGAGAGAAAGGGTCTACATCTAGCTTGAAGTCATACGCAACCACATTCTCCCACTCCACACCCTCCAATGGCTCCTGGTGACTGCTCGAATTCAATTAAATACACTGGTACTTGCCTATCATACTGTGAATGGCTAAGGCCAATCCTACATCCAGGACATGGGCAAACCATACTCTCCAGCCTATCCACTATGCTCTGGTAATGCCAATTGGCATGCTACCCCCTCAGCCACACTGGCTCCGTAATGGTGAAACGAACTCCCCATAGGCATCAGGACTGCAGAAACTCTAGACATGATCTGTCACAGACTGAAAACTCATCTGTCCTGCACCTTGGCCAATAAACCTCTTTCTCTATCTCCTATTATCTCTAAATGTAGCCCTAAAATAACGCAGCATATTTTACATTTATATCAATGACATATTTTACATATTGTCATTTACACGCATGCTCTCTCCATCATGCAGGCAGTGCAGGAGCTTTAGACTGCATTTCAGTTTAAGATTGATTTTAAATGCTCAGGAAATGAAGTTTATGGTCTTCTCAAAAGCTCACTCACAGTTGCTTGATGATTTTTGCATCTTCACCTCTGACGGGCAATCTGTTGAAAGAGTGTCCTCATACAAGTACCTGGGTATATGGAGAGATGACAAGCTTTCATTTAATGTACATATTGCTACTCTAGTTAGGAGGCTTAAGGTTTAGAAGTAAGTCTTGTTTTACTTTCAGTGCTGAGAAAAAAATTGTGTTAACTAATTTTCTGTCTGTGATTACAGTGACATTGTATATGCATGCAGCGTCCTTCATTTTATGTAGCCTTGATTTAGTATACCATGCATCTCTATGTTTTATTACAAACCCAAGGTCACTTACTCATCACTGCATTCTTTATGGTTTGATGGGTTGGACGTCATTGACCACTCACAGGCAACAGCACAGGTATATAGTTCAATGGTGTTCATTATGTCTTTAGTTTCTGATAATGACTTTAGTTGTTCTTTTATCTCAGCCAATATTAGGGAGGCGTGACCGTCCTGTCAGTTTCATGCCACCTGCTGTCCGTCCGCCACCTCTCCAGGATGCTGCTCCAGGTGTGGGAGAGCATGTATGCCCCCTCGTCCCTGTTCATTGTCCCTGGGCCCCACTTCCTTATTTCAATGGCCTCCCTGATCCAGCACGCCTCCCTAATATTGGCTGATTGACAGATCAGCTGATAAAGACGCGTCAGAACCACCACCAAGTGATACTTCTGAGGAAGGGGGAAGTTTCCGCCGAAACATGTCAAGGTATGTAACATCCTAACATGTCTGAGATAAAAGAACAACTAAAGTCATTAGCACTAGTATATGTTTTATCTACAAAGCAATACTGTGCAAACTTTGGGCCAACGCCCTGCATTCCTCCAGGTGGTTGCTTTTTAATGTACCTGGAGTTTTAACAGATCTTAGGAAAACTGCGTTCTCCTATTATGCACTTTGGACATGGAACATTTTTCAAATAGATCTAAAATTGGAGACGGTTATATCTATTGATGAATTTAAGGGCATCATAAAGAATGTGGTGACAGTGACATGTGCTTGATTTTCTTGAGAGGCCACTATGTTTTATTAAGGAGTTTTGTGTTAAATGTTGTATTTGATGCATTTTAAATGTGTTTTGATTGGCTGCTACTTTGTCCAGGTCTCTCTTGTAAGATAGATTTTCAATCTTAATGGGACTTCCTGGTTAAATAAAGGTTAATAAATAAAAATAAATGAATAAAATATTTGATGGAGTTGATGTACTTGCACATTTCTTGCACTTTTTTGGTTGTTGCACTTACTGTAAGTTGCTTTGGATAAAACTGTCAGCTAATTAAATGTAATGTAAAAAATGTGTTCTGATTTTTTACACTTTAATTTTCTGCAAAGCTTATGGGTAAGTTAGAAATACTTCAATACAATACACTTGACAAGAAGTAACAGAAATGCATACGTATTCAAACCACAGGGACCCATGTGCATTTTAAACAACTCCTGGAGCCACTAGCCAAAGACATTGCTAACTTTAGCTGATGCTGTTTATATTTAGGGCTATTTTTATATTGTAGCTGTAATTCAAGGTAATGACATAGTGAAGAGAGAGGAACCAATTCTATCAATTGCTTGGGGTCCATAGCAACAGGCATCACAGGTACTCCGATGACGTAGTTGGCTGTGAACACAGCTATAGAACACTTACATACTTGTTTCTTTTCAGTGACGCTCCATCCTGCTTTGTTCTGTTTTGTTTTTAGAATTTTGCTCCATCCAGTCTTTTACTTTTCTGTCCAGTCACTCAATCAGCCCTACAGATCAAGGGTTTTTTATGTAATGGAGCAGAATAACAGACAAAAATGCATCCTTGCCATCAGGATGTCTTCTGTCAGTGGGCCGGAAATGGTGAGACGGAGATGGATGGCAAGAAGCATTCAGCTCAACTGTGTGCAAGCATAACACTCTCACCACCCTCTTTCCCTTTCCTTCAGTCTTCCCTCCTTCATCTAGTTTCTGCCTTGCCTTCTCTCGCACACACTTTCTATTTTGGCTGCATGATAGCAGTGTCTGACTTAGTGACTGCTGGGACTTGCTCAGTAAATGAGTGCGGGTTGACTGACGGGGAAGTTGAAGGTTGCGATCCTGATAAGTCTGCCTCTGGAATAGACGACACAATTGTGCTTTCTTTGGACTGGACAGATAAAGTGAAGACATTGGTGAAGTGAAGGACACTAATGATGGGTCCACACATCCCAGTGTTTCAACTTGTCAATCCTGCCAAGGTTTTTATCCCAAAGGGTGAAATACAGCATGTCTAGTCACAGCCAAGTCGTTTGATGTTCAAGGTGATAATTATTAAAAATGTGGTCTCTTTTAGCAGATATATGGAAATAATGATGCCAAAAAAGGGAGATTTTCATTGTGTATGTGTGCAGAGGGGTTATTTCATAGTCATTACAACAAACCCTCAATTTCTTGACTCGCAGTTCTATACGTAATCTTGCTAAACATTTCATTACCTGTCTGATAGACATCGCTAATGTGTATTTGATTAACGATCTTAATCAAAACATTGCTCAGCTTTACTTCTCTTTCCTTTATTAAGAAGTCAAGATATGTAGCCTTATTGTGGACCAATAACAACATCCTTTCCAAAGCAGGCAGCCTAAGAGACCTGCTGGGCAAAATACATCCCTCTTTTGTAATTTGCTGGATGTCTAGATTGCTTGGCCTTCACGGCTGTTTTGCTTCATTACAGGAAAGAGTTTGGACCAGGTTTAACATCAGCATTTATGGTCGACTTTTAGGACTCTTGGCTTCAGCCCATGTTTCTTTAAAAAGATTCAGCAGTTCTATGGATGGACCTAAAAGTTGGAAGAAGGTCATTTAGAGGCGAAATGCAATCAGGCATGGGTTATCTCTCTCTTTATGGGGTCAGATATGTTTACCTACTGAGCCAATACCTTGAAAAATTGACACAGAGGGATTGTTCACCAGATATTGGCAAGATTACTGTCAACAATGTGCCACCATCAGGGCTGTAACTAACAACTGTTTTGATAGTCAAATAATTTATCAGTTATTGAAATCAACTATTTAGATTATGAACTGCAAAGTTACTCAATGGGTCTTCTTTAGCAATTTTAAATTTGGCTTGAAATATTTTTATGCATGCACTAACTCGTAAAAATAAAGACAATTACATGATTACTTAATTCATAAGTAAGTCTTTTGATGAACTTACCTGCTGATTTAACCAACACATTCTCACTCCGACCTCGTCACAAATCAGTGTTTGGTCATGGACTCTTCACGTCCAGATACAAAGTGCAAGGTACCCTGGGTGTGTTGGTTGTTGACATTCTGGGACGCCGTGTCAAGTTCTGCCTGTTACATCCATTGTCTTTCACAGAAAATGTACCATTTTTTCTTTCAAAATAAATGCACTACATTAGAACAACACCGCAAATTGGTGTTTTTTCCTTCAACAACAAATGCACGTGGTTGGGTTTAGGCAACAAAAACATGTGGTTGGGTTTAGGCAACAAAAGCATCAGGGTTTGGCTTTATGATCTCACGGGACGTAAACACTGCTCGGTGAAGGTCAGTGTTTGTTGGACCCATCCACCTATGGCAAGCCGTTTTAACATTTAATCACTAAGTCTGACTATCCGGAATTACCATTATAGATATCTATAACGTCATTTTGACTAGTAGTAATGTCATTGTGACTAGTATGAATTTTAATT
>NC_065507.1:18005348-18032256 GCF_006386435.1 Epinephelus moara | reverse complement strand
TATCCGCAACTACATTGGAGATATCTATAATGACAAACCCCATACACATGAATGGCAAAAATAGTTTGAATCTTACTAGTCAAAACTGAATTACAGATATCTGTAATTAGAGTTTTGACTAGGCAAAATCTAATTACAGATATCTTGAATAAGAGTTTTGACTAGGCAAAATGATGTTGCAGATATCAGTAATGAATATCCAGTCTAGCGATTAAATGTTAAAACGGCTTGCCATATCCACCACCCTGTTCACCCACCCCACTGGGACTTTCGCCGCCTTATTTTCGTTTTTGTCCTGCCGTGTTACCCCCTGATGCAGCCGAGCGCCGTTTAACTATAATTAATGTATCATGCCGATGAAAGCATGGCTTTTATTGTCAGTGACTGACGCTGCAAGTCACTGCCCAAGCGCCAGTAATCTAAATCTAGTCCTGTCATGGACCAAAGAGTTGCTATTCCATTATCAATCAATCAATTTGTCACATTAAATAACATCCAATAATATTTCCTGACCTCTCACATCACGGGGGACATGTGTCTTAGTTTGTTTATATTTTTTGCCCTCATCAAGATGGCTGCATGGACACTCCTCCTGAACACAGGCAGCGATTCCTCTCTGCAGCCGCCTCTGAACAGCATATAGCAGTGAGCCATGGTGTTTTTTTCCCTTTATTGTGCAGGGCATGTTTGAACTGGACAACATATCAATTACTGCACATCAATCCTAATTCACCATAAAGTGCACACCTCCTCCTTCTTTCTTGCCACAGTCCTCATCAGAGTTTCATCAGATAGGTACATAAAAAAAGGCACCTGGTTGAATGACGCTGTCCAGTATTCCAGGTTTGAGCTAAGTATGGTGAAACAAAGGCCATTACAGTTCATGATAGCCCATTGGACACCAATGTGGGTTGCAGCAGGTGATTAATATCTCCCGATCATGGCTTTTAACAATAAGCTGGCTAGATGAGTCTTCATCATCTAGAGAGCCAGTGTGCCTCATCTTCAAATGCTCGAACATTACTGATGTGCTCCAGTGCCAGGCATGGTCAGCTTTAGATATGTTACAGTTCCCTATCTTTGTTGGCTGAGTTCATAGAGAAATGCTCTCACACTTAAAAGGTTTTTTTGGTTGTGAAAATGTTGCCATCACACTAAGCAATGTCACCACCATCATAGGGAAGTGACTCACATCATAGCCAATGACACCACCAACTAACTGACACTTACATTTGTTGGCAAATAATTTTGTAATCAATTTTTGTCAACTACATCAATTATTCGATACACCCCCAGCCACAATTCTATAATAGTCTGTTTTTCTGGGTCCAGCATCATCACTGTGGGACAGCCAGTGGAATTGGTACACCAAGATTACAGGATATAAATCAGTGCCAGGGCTTACACAGAATAAGACATTCGGGACAGTTTCAGCAGGAGCATTTTGAGCCTCCAACAGAGGATGATTGGTAGCTGCTGAGAAAGTATCGGGCACTACATCCAAAAACAGTTTCCCAGGGCTCTGTGACTTTAATGGAACATTAATGACACAGGGAGGTCTGGTGGGAAAGCTAATAATGATAAACTCTGTTAAGGAAATGAGTTGTACAAGGCCCGTGTGAAAGAGATGTACACAGGTATAGGGGTTGGGCCAGAGGTGGCACGTGCCAGTCCCTGGAATGGGATTGGCCCCGCTGGTGCCACGAGAAGCAAAACAACTACACAATTATGCAAAGCTGATACACACTCTGCTATTATAATTACTTATGGTTTGTTAACTCAAGAGGCAGATGGTGATGGTGTGGTTGCTGTACCTCTTGTTAGTTTTACGATATTTCCATTCTTATCTTCACTTCCTCTCCTTTCCACACATCTCAAATTGTTATATCTCAGTATCAACTCCCCATTGAAGTTGTCATGATAAACACACACATGCACACATACACACAAAACCCCTTCTGTCCATTAGTCATCTTTCAGCCAGGCATGATCTCAGCATGAAAGAGGAGACAGGAACAAATAGTTTGATTGGCTGATTAGCACCAAATGAGAACCTGATTGGTTTATTAGCATGTTGATCAGAACTGAAGAGTCTCTCCGACTGGGTAACAGAGCTCCTGATAAACATTTTGGCTTGGCATCATCACCACTTCTTGACTCAATGAATATGTGGTAAATCTTTTCATCTTGGTTTAATGAAAACAGAGTTCTCACACTGATTTATTGGATTACCATGGTATTTCTATGAAATCACATTTTTGTGGCAAACAACAGAGATAAACGAGAGAACACTTCAAATACAACTGTGAGTATTACTGACCTTGACAAATTTGATCTGAGATTGAATAGATCAGTCTTATTTCTTTATAAAGTATATAGAAAAGGAAAGAAAATAAAATAAAAGATTCTTTTTAAAGCAAAACAGCAAAGATCTTTGCTCCTCAACCACCTTTCTTAAACCCTGAGACAACAAGTCAATGCCCCACTGACACTAGGACTGCAGGCCCACCAGAGTATGTTGCCAGCTTTGTCAGGACAGCTGCAGTGATGGAAGTGCCTCCAGTACTCTCCAGAGAAAGAGCTGTGCAACTCTCCTCCCTACCCCCTTAGTCCTGGTCCTTGACAGTCCTGCTCTTGCTTGAATGTTCTATCCCCTTTCAGTGACAGATTTTGGATGATTTAGCACTTCAAAGGGGAACCAAAGAGTAAATTTATTATCTTCATCTTGTTCTTCCACCGTTCCTACTTGACAGCAAGCCTTGGTCTGCCGTAGACCAAACATGAGAAGACACACCTTACGATGTCTCCCAGTGTAATGTAATTTAATACAACTTTACAAGCTGCAACCTCAGAAATTACCAAAGAGCTGAGCCAACATCTTTCTGGCACAGTGTCAACAGCAATATCACATAATAAGCTTCAAGTCTTTGTTTCAGGGTTGTTGTATCGGATAGCATTAGATTAGATTAGACAGGTGTCCATGACATCGTGTCCACCCCCCGTACAAAAATGTTGTACTCCTTAATTAATCAATAATGGTTGTTTAAATGAGAGTAATAAAATGAGGGGCCCACAAGTAGGTATTCATTAAGGGTTACCAAAAGAAAATAGAGAACAATATAACTCTTTAGATTACAAAGAGATCAAGGGCAAACAATTGGCTCCGTATGTGTGTGTGCTGTACATGTGTGTTTGCATGAATGTATCCATATTTAACACTGCACATGCAGCCTTGGATCCTTATAAATGTTGCCTTGTGCTAAACTGGAAGAAGGAATCAATATGATGAAAAATAGATTTTTACAGTATAGCCTCTATGGGAGGTCCTTGGTGAAGATTTAACAACAAAAAGCAAGCACATGCTTCTTCCAATATCTCTGACAGTCTGAGAATTGTATGGGTAGCATATTTGTGTCAAGCTTGAAGGTTATTTTAAATTTAGCTTCTATGAATGTTCCAAGATTACCATGACAGTCCACTATCAGGGTACTTTCACACCTGTCCTGTTTGGTTCAGTTCAATCAAACTCAAGTTTGTTTGCCCCCTAAGCGCCGTTGGTTTGGACAGGTGTGAGTAATGCGTGGTGCGATTCATTTGTGGTGAGAACATGTTCCGAACCAACTGCAGTCACATGACACATTGTTTGGGTTAAACATGAGCATGTTACATGTTGTTTTCTAGTTGGAGCCATGCCTCGTTTTCAAACTGTATGGTTTGACTAAAATGAACATTGACAGCAATATAGTCGGGTCCATGTCATTGAACAGCTCTTGGCGGGTGTATTTCTACCTTGATGGTGCACGGCGACCAGCTCTGGGTCAGCTGGGAAAGGCTTGAGGCGAAGCAGGCTCACGGCTTATGTGTTTGTCACTTTCTTTTTCATTTTAACCCACACCATGATCTTTTCCTGACCCCAACCAAGTGGTTTTTGTGCCTAAATCTAACCAGACCCTAACCACAGGGCATCATGATGATTTCGGAACAACGGGACTTCGGAACAATGGGTTTAATATGGTCGGAACAATGGGATGTCGGACCAATGGGCTGTCGGACCAATGGGCAGTTCCAATATAGTCCACGATGACCAGCGCTAAGATCAGCCTGCGTAGTTGTCCCTCCATTGTGACATTAGAAAGTGTCACATTTATCTTGCAAGTGCACTCTTCTTCAACGTTTTGTTTACTTCCTGGATTTTTCCCACATGGAAATTCTGACCAATCAAGAGCAGCTTTCCTAGTCAAGGCATTTCATCTGGTCTGCTTATAAATGCTGCCGTGGGAACACGAACCAGCTCTAGGCAATTATGCAACTTTGTAACAAAATTAGTCTCTGATTCAGACCAAAGCAAGACAACTCTAGGTCTGAAAGCACCCTTACATTTCTATCTTCTGCACCTAAACACTTAAAAAGACACTGTCCTAAAGTACCAAAAAAGGTGGCGCACCATTTTCTATAAGAAGGTGATATGACCACTGTCTGAATAATGACAGTACAATGTCCCAATCTGCAGGAACACCTTTACTCAGATGTACTCTTTTTAACTAATGGCACCCATGTTACTCACATAATTACCTTCTCCTGCATCACTGAACATATATCCTTTTTAAATTCTAGCTCTTTAATGCACCCTGCTGTGGTTTTCTTACTCCACTGCAGATATCCTTATTTTAAAGCAGATGATAAAAAGGGAAACGGTACACCACTATACACATGGATGGTTCTGTGGTTCACATTCTGCTTCACTCAGGGCATAGCAAATGCCACAAAATACAATGCTGCTCTGAGAGACCTCCGTTCTTTGGCAAAACATTTATATTTTGAAAGGCGCACTGTGCTGTCAACCTCATGACAACCTCATCCACGGGCCACTTTATTCTGACAGCATCAGTCTTGCTCACTCGCTCATTTCCATTTCCTCCACTCCACAAAGTGCTTATATCTGACTCGTCCTAACGTCCTATTTTTCTTTTACATTAAGAGGCCTAGGACTCAACTCTATTGAACTCTATTGAGTGACTAGAAACAACTGAGACCTCCTGCTACTTCTTCCATCCAAAGACTGATCAACGCAGAGTCATTCTTAGATTCAAAGCTGCACTCCTCCGCCCAAAGCATAGCAGTCTATTTGAAACTCTATCCCATATCCCACTGACAGCTATCCTTGCACATAAGAAACCATAATCCATCATTAGTAATTGAGGCTGTTCATTTTAAATAGGTTCCTTATTCTTTTCAGGGAATAGCTCTGATAACTTGAAGCAAGTTCTGTGAAAAGTATCACTTGAGTGAAAGTCGCTGGGAGGGATGGAAAGCTGGAGTTGATAGCTGTGATGTCTTTCATATCAAGCACTACATACTGTTCAGCAAGTTAAAGCATGCTGTTTTTTTAATCTGTAAAACACTGAATATTAAAACAGCAAGGCCTTTCATTATGATTTATTCAAAGCCCTAGTCATTTTTGTGTGTTTTTACATTACAGAGAAAAGTTCTGGCATCCCGTTGGACTTTTTCATGTTGTATTTTGAACTCAACACAAAGTACAACTCAAGTTTTTGTATTGGACAAATTAAAAATCAGGGGGCACAATGACAAACACAGTGAGTGATATCAATCTTCTCATCTGACTCTCAGTAAGAACCCAAATATGAGTATTTTGAAAAACATCAAACTATTGCTTGATAAGTAGGACGTAGCTGACAATGTTGCGTTGGCAAGCAGGGGTCGTACTCACAAACATTCTGAGAATACTCTCAGAGAGCTCTTAATTTAGCCTAAACATTCTTATCAAGGAGTTCTAGTTTAGGAGTAACAGGAAAATTCTCAGAGCAACTCTGAGCAAGGAAGGGACAGACTCTTTTACCTTAGTGAGAAGGTGTGGTTGACCCATTGCTAGTTGTGACACATTCTTTTAAAAGATGTGACTGGTTGTCACAGACATGCTCTTTTGTGAGCCTGCAAGATGTGGACATCCAGTGGAAAATAGATGACCTGCATCACAATATGAGACTTTGAATGTGCTGTAATTGTTTGTGTGATCACTATGCCGATGGAATGTTGAGATAACCCAAGTAATCACTGCTGCAGTGTTGACAATCTTAGTGTTGTGATCACTTTCATTTCTGGCATTATAACATTATTGCATTGGGTGGGATATGTGAGGGTATTTCTAATGAGATGGACCACAAACATTATCCCTGCACCATCTTATCTGCAGCACTTCATTATTTCACTGTCATTCAGTATTATTTCTCTTACTCCTTTGTCTTGCTGCAAATTTTTTCTCTGCTTAAGAAACTCTTGAGCCTTTTAAAGGCCTCCTCACTACTCCTAAAACTTTTCTTAGAATTCGGTCACTAAGAGCAACTCTTTGTATGAGGAAGCTTTGTCAATATGGTCCAATCCAATAGTGGGTGACACATTTCATTCAAAATGACATGTCAAACTTGTGGTGGTGCTAAAGTAAAAGTCAAGGAATCACCAAAGTTATTGGGTTTCACCATCTGGGCACAAGTTCTATCTTTCTTTATGTGCTTGTTTCAGCCTGGTCTCACAAAAATACTACGTGACATGACCACAAACTCCTAACAATACATTATGTGGTGGCACATACTATGTTAAAATTACATGCTAGCACCACGAAAACAGTGTCAATGGAAAGTCAATTTGAATCTTTTGTCATGGTGGATACACCAATTCTTTGAAGAACCTCAAACAATTGGTAGTATAAAGAGCAAGAAAGTTTACATAGGACAGGAGGGGCGGGCTGGGTTGTGGCTGGGTCAAACAAACACAGGACTTTCATCGAGGATGCCGCTGTTTGTGTCCTGTGTGAAATCAGAAGTCATTAATCTATTTCCTGCTGTCTAACCTTGTTATGCACAAAGGATAAATATATGAGCCTAATGTAAACAGCAACCTCCTGAATTGGTTGTGAAGTTTTTTTAGTCATGTTAGCACCATGGCTGTAGTGACTGCCATGAAATTTTGCACCGGAATGCCTACTTTTCAGAGGATGATACTTAATGAGCTATGATAATGAATTCCTAAAGTGCAACACACACCGCCGCCATACGCCGTGCGTCAAAACGCCGCGCGTCAAAACGCCCGCTTCCATTATATTCTATGAACAAACCCACACCGGTGCTGGCCGGCGCGCCGCTCTGCTTTAGCCCACTGCTCTATTTCCAGCGCGGCCAGCGCTGTGAGAAAAGCCTTTTATGTACATATGTCTCGGCCGCCGTAGTATCAACTCCGGTTGCTAGGAGAGACGATATTTGGCGCCACCTACCGTTTCTGTTGTTGTTTGTGGTTGTTTTTGGACAGTAGCAAGTTGTTGTTGCCTCAAAGTTTTTCCTCTTCTTCTTCTGTTACTAGCAGTTGGCAACCGTTGGCAACTAGCGTAGGTACAGCCACCTAGCGGGCTGGGGTGGGAAATACACTTTAGTGTCGACGGTGCCACTGCGCGCCACTGCCAATGTGTGTTGGGGGGCGGCACTTGCCGGCCACAGCGCCGCGCCGGCGGCAGTGTGTGTTGCACTTAACTTTTAATCAAATGTCACTTGCTGAACAAGGTGTCCACGTATCTGATGACATACCTTATTATACCTACTGGATGGAATGGCACCAAATTTGACATTTTGACACAGAATTACACAAAAAAACAAACAGAAAAGTTTGTTCATGTGAAATGGAAGGCTAAATGGGCTGCTGGGGCTTAGATGAGTGACTGAGCTGCTAGGGCTTGATCAGATAGGTGGGCTTCTGGGGCTTGGATGATTAACTGGGTGGCTGGGGCTTGGACGCGTAAGAGGGCTGCAACGGGTAAGTGGGCTCCTGAGACTTGGATGAGTAGGCTGGTGGCTGGGGCTTGGACTGGTAACTGGGGCTTGGACTGGTAACTGGGTGGCTGAGGCTTGGATGGGTAGGAGGGCTGCTGAGGCTTGGACGGGTAGGCCGACTGCTGGGGCTTGGACGGGTAACTGGGTGGCTGGGGCTTGGATGGGTAGGTGGGCTGCAGTGGGTAACTGGGCTGCTGGGGCTTAGAGACTTCCTTTATTGTCATTGCACAAAAAACACAGCAGTGAGATTTTGGCAACGAAATGTCGTTGCTTGGCTTCCGGATTACAACAGAGATGGAATTGGATGAGTAGGCGGGGGGCTGGGGCTTAGATGAGTAAATGGGCTGCTGGGGATTGGATGGGTAAGTGGGCTGCTGGGGCTTGGATGGGTAACTGGGTGGCTGAGGCTTGGATGGGTAAGTGGGCTGCTGGGGCTTGGATGGGTAACTGGGTGGCTGAGGCTTAGATGAGTAACTGGGCTGCTGGGGCTTAGATGAGTAACTGGGCTGCTGGGGCTTGGATGGGTAATTGGGTGGCTGGGGCTTGGATGAGTAACTGGGTGGCCGCAGGCTTGGACAGCACAAACACAAACAGTATTAAAGTACAAACAAGCCAACCTGATCTCACAGAAATACTTGAAATGACCATGACTTCCTAACACTGCATTACATGAAATGTGTCAAAATGTCATGCAGGCTTCACAGAAACAGTCAACTATGCATGTTCACAAGTGTAAATGTTGTGAAAAAAGTGGCAGTTCGGTTAGGCTTAGCGAAAAAACAAACAAACTTGGATACATTTAGTGCGGGACATAAGAATATCGTAACATGACATAGTAGTTAAAGTATGAATACCTCAACATGATGTCACTCAACATGATGTATATTTAAAATGTTGACTAAAAAGCCACTTTTAGCATAATGTTCACTGAACTAAAATCTGGTCCACCCATATAAACTGTACAAACAGGGCCCAAGTGAGTCTCATGGCACTAATGATGCCATATAAAGCAGTAACTATTTCATTCATGAAGCTCATGGATTTCCACCAAAGCATTAAAACATTTCTGTGGCAGCTTTTATTCAGTGTACCTGCCAAAGGAGCATTCAAGCAAGAGGATTTTAATAGGAATGCCCCTTCAACCCATTCACATTCTTTGCCTATAACTATGTAGTTATGGCTGATGTGCAGCAGGCTGGTGAAGATGGAGATAGATGGGTCTTAAAGAAAGATGGATGGCTTTCACATAGTGCTGCTGAGCATTCAGATGTTTATGAGGGTAATATCTATCAGGTGGAGGAAGATTGATTACCTGTGCCTAATGAGAATAAACATGTCTCACAACTTCTCTTTTAATTGCTATTGCTTTTTGCTTTGCTGTCTTCCCTTTCTCCCTTCCTTTAATTTCCTGTCACCTTTCCCTCTGTCATGTTAATTTCATATTGAGGCCATGAAAGCCCACCATGCAATTTAGGATCACATCCTTAATGTCTTTTCTAAAAGGACAGACAGCTGTGTATCACAGGCTTAAATCACACCTTTGTCACTGAGAGAATGAGCATATTTTAAGCATTCTTGTTTTGTATGCACATGTACATGTTGCTTTATATATTCATCGGTGAATGGACAAAAGCATTGAGGCTTTTATGTACTTGAATGTGGGCCCAATTCTGGGTTTAGATAAGAATACCACAGCATTTATTAATAGCACTTGCCAATGTGGATGCAAATAAGTAATATTTTTACATTCTTCACCCTGCAGCGAGTCTCAGTGGGAGACCGAGAGTGAGTGTTGGACCGCCCACATTGCACCCAGGCTGCCAGCAGCGGTGCATAAAGGTATATGTATGCAATGATTTCCTTTCTGAATCATTCCATACAACCATGGGTTGTTAATTTTGAGTACTTCCCAATACTGAACACTTGTCCTGATATTGATTATCTGCTCTGACTGATCTGTATGTATGTCTCTCTGTGTATGCATGACCTTTGTGTATCACGTTGCATCTAGACCTGTTTCTCTAATTAAATGGCACACTATTGTTTTGCCGTATCTTAGATTTGGATCTGTGCACCGAAATGCTGTTCACCCAGGTTGGTGTGCTCCTCTGTAACGAAGATTCAGAGTTTTTAATTTAGGAGTACAGACCTCAATTCTTTTGCACTATTGTATCTTTAGGGTCAAATAACTCATAACTGCAGAAGAACTGGCGTCTGAAAAGAGAAAGTGTTGGGGAACTGTAAGCAAATTATGATTTACTGTGACAACAGAGTATGGCGCTGAAGCCCAGCATTGAACACATTATAATTATTGATAAAACATTGCAGATGAAACAGCAATCTATATATAATACTTGTTATATCTATGCAGTAACAAAGGTATCACTGATGAAGCACTAGTGAAGACTGATCACTGTAGCGCACATTTATCTGCCAACACAGGTGCATTTGTGTATGCACAGAAACCAAAGCTGTGAGCTCCAACTTATGTTGGTCCTAATCAGGTCTTACCTCACCATGTGTGGCTGTGATGTGCTGTGTAATAACTGATGATGCAGAGTCATGGCAGGGTCTCTGTTATTGTCTGTTAAATTAGTGAAATGTAATCTTGGGGGACAGTGAGACAAATTTCACTGCTCTGCTGTGTCACCTCCAATGGGACCCTTTCCTCAATTCTAACTAGAAAGGCACTCACAGAGCGCAGACTTCTGCCAAGGCTAAATGCCGGTATGACGGTTATGGCTGATAACAGCGTCCCGACCCATGTTTGAGGACAGACTCATTGCTGATGCAAAACACCCACCCTTCGGTCCCTCCAGGTTGCCCCAGTGTGACCTAAGCGTTCAAGGTGCGAGGGGTGTGAATATATTGCAAGTTTAACAAAAGTGAAAAATAATTTGTGTGTCCGTCCTATGCTTTGGATCTACCTTTTAATGGGTTCTTCCTTGGCCCATGATTCACCCTTTCATCAAGTTTCACATGACAAATATGACCTTGCAGAGGAAACTATAATTGGAAGAGCAAAGGTTACACGGGCCATTTAATTGCATCTGGTGATTCAGTGTCAAACCAACAATGTTATTTGAGAATTCTTGATTTGAATGTCATTCGCTTTTTCTCAGGCCTTAAGTCTCACACTACGTCTAACTTACAGAAAGTTATTAATAATAGAGCAATAAGTTGTGGCCAATCAATTTTAAATTAACTTTCTACATTTCATGTTACCATGCCTCCATGTGTGTCAAGTAGAACACAAAGAAAAGATTGTGTAGCCAATCCTTTTCTCAGTGTTCATGCTTGCTCTTTTCACACCACGAGTCCAATTTTTGATTGAAAGATTTGAAAGATTTTGTCCACTGTGCAGATCAAGCTCAGTGACCTTGAGCCGGCAAAGAGGTAATTTTCCAGGGGAAAGCAGATTTTGTCCTGCCTGTGCCTGTTCTGTAATTTCCATTCCTCTCAGTGACATTGCTTGCACTGGAAACAGAGGAGTGCACTAGAGGGTAGAGTCAACACAAATTGGGTTGCTTGGTTCATTTTTGGTCTACAGAAAGTGGTTTTGCATCCAGATACTCTGATTATATTCAAATGCATGCCGAGATGTTGTTTTCCTCTGGCCGTAGTTTAGGGAGCTGTCAACAACTGATCTATTTTTCATTGACAGAGGCCAGCACCCCTGTAACAGGTGACAGTCTCATAGCTGCTAGGGTAACTTCGGTATTAGTATGTCACTGTTTGCTGTCTTTGTAATGCAATCAGTTTTGTATTACAAAAGTCTACCCGGATGAATTATTTATATACTGCAGGTTTATACAGGCTATTCTACTTTGTCAGCTTGTTTTCTTAGTTTTAATGTAAAACATGCAGTACTTAGCCTTTATGCCGGCTCTCTGTTATTGATTTATGTATTCCCTGAAGCTCTCGCTCGGTCATACAGTAATTCCTGATCAAAAAAGACACACTCCTGCTTAGTGGTGTCCGTTTTGACTAATTAATCATGGCACTTTTATAGACTCATATTAGCCAGTGGTTAACAGTTGACTTGGGACTATTACTTTGGTGCACAGGGTTTCACTAATATATTCCTCTATTGATAAATACCTTCTATCACGACCACTGTCACCTGCTGTGATTGCTATCTTCTCCTGCCACTCTACTTTTTTTCCTGTAGTGTGTCTTTTGTGAGTGTGTGCTTGTGCAGTGAGTCAGACATTTTTCTTCAAACCCCCTGGGGGTCTGCACTCTGCCCTGTCTGTCTGAGGAGCCCACACAGAGCCCCCCCAGCCTCGGCAGAGCAGAGTGGTGGTGAAGGGGGATGTGGAGGGGGGAATATCAGCAGTATCTTGCAGTACAACCTGGAAGGCAGCTAGGAAGATGGGCCAGAGTCCTGTAGAGATTTGGCCCCTGTTCCACTTCATTGTGCTCCTTCAAAGTTTCCATAGTTATGGGTCATGTTTGTGGGAAAGACAGCAATAAACAAACCCTCTCCTTCCCTCTCTATGATTCCTCTCTCCTCCCTCCTCCGGATATCTGTTCTCTCATTACTCATGTGCTCCGGTGGAGTTGGCCAGGTTAGAGCTGCTGTACCTGAAACAGTGCTTCCCCTCCTCCTCTTTTACTGACCTCATGTCTTCCCATTGACATCTGAAATACCTCCTTTTGCACTAAGATGTGGGTGGAGTAGCTCTCTTGATGTAGACAGAGCTGCTATAAAAAGAACTTTTAACACTGCCTTTTACTGTGTCCCCATCCCTGATAAACATGTGACATTAACCAAAGTGGGGTGTTGGTAATTGGGGGAGACTGTGATAGGTAAGCTTAGGTGCACAAAATAATTCCATCCAAAGTCCAACTACAACTGAAGGTAACACAGCATATCCTCTAGAATTTTAAATAAGATGGTTGCACAGCTGAACTTTTCAGGAAGTCAGGTGGCAGTGTGTTTTATCCCTAACACGGTTCAAATGAGGAAGCCATTCTTCAAAAATAAGGTCACAGGCAAGAGGAGAAATCTGATTACTGACTACACATCACACATCTTTGATGTCCAGCCCATAGTGATGCAAAATGTTAACCTTGCGCCTTTCATCTTGAGGACAATCCAAAAGGAAACAGCCCAAAACAAATGAGAAAGAAGCATAAAAAATTTAAATGCCCAGCAGGACTCAATGGAAGCGCTGTCTGTAAAAGCCCAAAGAATAAATCACATCATTGTTGTTGTTTACTGTTTGTTGGAGGATATCTCGGTGCATTCTTCCTCTGTTCTGTGAACGTGCTGTTTATTTGGACTTCAGTATCACACTGCTGAGTCTCTCTTTAGCATGAAAAATGAGCTGTATGAGGAGCCAGTGTGTGATTAGTCACTGTATTTTTGAGACTGGGACAGGGCAGCCTGTGTACACCACAGCTATATGCCATGATGATTAATTTGCTGTGGGGCTCTTGTATACATTTGTTTTTGTTGTGGCCATTTGAGTGTGAGTGTGTGGCAGCATGTTACAGTAAGTTTACCCGTCCTCTTAACGTTATTCTTTTCTCTGTGTACAGGATATTTACTAGACCATATATATATATGTAGATATATATATAGACCTTAGACAAGGTCCTTAAAGCTGCAAGCCTACCTCAGGATGAGTGAAACCACAAACACAAGAGTCATACCCCCTCTGACGTTGCCTGGGTCAACAAGGTCAGCATTAGGTATTGGGGAACCAGGGCAGCCTGATGAGAAATGGGCTACTTGAACAAGACATGGATGGACTATAACAGAGAATATGGAATATGGAATATGCTACTTTACAAGTAACCCCAGTGAGAGGGGCTACATGTAGAGGATGCGGGATATATGGATGCTTCAGAACCCAACATCTAGGCTGAGAAAGAAACAATTCCTAACCCAGTCTTCCAACATCCACAAACGGCATCTGCTATTGCAACTAGAGATGATGCGGGAAGTAAGGGCAACAATGGTGCCAGTGGTAAGCAGAGCACTCTGGGCTGTGACCCACAAAATGGGAGAGTGGCTCCAGCAGATTCCAGGTCACGGCTACTGATTTTGGTGTAGAAGATCAGGAATTTGATTCCCAGTCAGGGTGGGGTAACACATACCTAGTCTGGACCCTGAGGCAAGGTCCTTAAAGCTGCTAGCCTTCCTTGAATGAGTGAAACCCGAGTCATACTGGCTTGGATGTTGCCCAGGTCAACAAAGTCTGCATCAGGCACCCTGATAAGAAATGGGCTACTGGAACAAGACATAGATGGACTATAGCAGAGAATATGGAACTGTTGGAATGCTATGATACAAGTACCCCCAGCGAGAGGGGCTACATGCAGAAGACATGGGATATATGGATGCTACGAAACCCAACATCTAGGCTGAGAAAGAACAACTCCTAGTCTTCCAACATCCACAAATGGCAACTGCTATTGCAACTAGAGATGATGTGGGGAGTAAAGGCAACAGTGACGTCAGTGGTAATCGGAGCACTCTGGGCTGTGACCCACAAAATGGGGGAGTGGCTCCAGGTTAAGGCTACTGACTTTAGCCTGGAAGATCAGGGTTTCAATTCCCGGTCAGGGCAGGGTAACATACTGTACATCTATATATATATATATTTATATATAAGGCCTGTTTCCACCGCAGGAACTTCGGGGTAATTTTATGGGGCTGGGGCCGTTGGTGCGTGTCTCCACCGCAGGAACCACCCCCGAAGGACAGAGTTCCGGAACTTTTACAGGGGCTAAACAATGGCCCCGAGAAATTCCTGGCTGGGGCTTGGGGATTACTTGGTGCTGATTGGATATACTCAAGGCGGGATGTGACGTTTTGTAAATAACAACATGGTTATCATAGTTTAGCTAGGCTAACCGTTAGCCATTAGCGGTGTCTGTAATAACTCAATAAACGGTCCGTGAAAAAAATATTTTTTCCAGCGGATATCTTAGTTACAACATGATTGAGCTAGCAAAGCAGTTTTGTGTTGCTATGTGTGGTATTTATTCAGTTTTGGGAAATCACGATGTCTAGAAAGCATCAGCTGACAGGGACAGCTAACAGCAGCAGCAAAGCTAACATCAGGACGTCATCTCTTAAAAGCCTCCCGTTGTCGGATACAACATGAAACTACTCCAGTTAGCTCAATCATGTTGTAACTAAGACATCCGCTGGAAAAAATATTTTTTTCACGGACCGTGACTGGAGTTATTACAGACACCGCTAACGGCTAACGGCGTCTCTACGCCCCTACGTCGCCCCGGTCAAAATGCTCGCACAACGATTACGTCACATACAGAGCCCGGTAACTTTACAGGAACCTTCCTCCTACTCCGCCCTCTCAGTGGAGACACGGCGGTTGAGAGGGCCGAGCGAGAGGAAGTTCCTGTAGTAGTTCCTGCCCCCCAAATAGTACCAGGAACTTCTTCTGTGGAAACGGGCCTATAGATAGATAGATAGATAGATAGATAATACATGATCTGCTATGGCTTGTTGGTAAGAGATTAATCTTATTTTTATTTCTGTGAATGGTAATGAGAAAGAGGAAGTCAGTAAACCTGATTGTAATGTAGTACCTGTTCCTGTGGGAGAGAAAATTGTAATAAATGACATGTCTGTTGAAGTGTCGGTCTTTTCTTGCTTTCTTTACGGTATCACTAACACATGCTCTCCCTCTTGTTCCGAGACGCACACATTTTAATGCTTAAGGCAGAAAACTGTATGTGTCATTCAGTGTCATGTGTCAAATCTGTTTATTATGTATGAAACAACATGGCACATTTATAGCTTGTCTTGGAGGCTCTCCTTGACATGAGAAACCACATGTAACTGTTTAAGTCAGACCCTACAGCTTGTCGTGCACAAGGACACTTTTTTTTCATTTATTGTGTTATTTGCATACATATTAACACATGCAAATATTGACACATACTGTGTACATGCAAGATTGTTGTTTTTGAAGATTAATCCTGTTGCCTGCGTTTCTATGAATGTTTCTGCATGATGTGTTTACGCACAGTGGGAAATCCAGTGTCCTTAGGTCCCTAATTTATTAATACAGCAATGATAACTTCTCCAAACACTACTAAGTCTGCCTCAGGCTGAAAATAATAGCACAGCACCCCCAGAGCTGGTGGGAAAACTGTTTGAGAGACACATGCAGGCATAACCGACATGTAAAATTCAAATAGAAGTTGCCAAAAGAAATTACAAGAAGCGAGAGAGAGAAAAAATATTGCAACATGACAAATGGCAAAACATTTGAGATGTTCAGCTACATAATCTTTAATAACCATTATCTCAGAAAAATAGTTGAATTTGCTTTACTTTGATGTAGTTTATATGCTGTAGAGTGTATCAAGCAAATTGAACAGAATGAGGTCCAAAGTGTTTTCCTCAAAGTGAAAGCAATTTAGGATGAACCCTGCAGCACAAAGTGTTTGCTTCCCTTATGCATAATATCGCTTTATGTGACATTTCCTAGCAATCAATATGTGTGCTTTGCAGCTTTATGTCTTTGCGTAAATGTGGTGTGGAATTAAGTATGGCATTTGCAGGCGAGCAATCAGCCTTTAGCTTACATTTAGACAGGAGAAACAAGGCCCAAAAAAATTGGACTCTGTACTATGAAGTCTGTCTGTTAATCTGCCTTTTTTCCTGTCCTTTCATCTGTCTGTACATCTGGCCAGATGTTCACTGTCAACAATTATTTTCAGATTTAGCAATCTACCTATCCATCAAAATATTGATATTTAAGAAAAAAACTGGTACAAAAATTTCAAAGTTAGCTTTTATTGGCAGCCATGCAATGTGCTGCTTTGTCTTTTTTAGTGAACACATTTGTAACTGCAGGGTAACAAGACTTCTGACTGCATCTCTAATATTAATGTGTTTCCCAATTCATGATGTGGCTATAAATTAATCATTTAGATTAAATTGTGTGTGTGTGTGTGCGTGTTTTGTGTGTTAGTTGAGCTTTAGTTTGGCTGATGTGTCTAAAGTCCAAACTGAAAAGATGATTTGCAAATGAAAAGTTAAGTTTATTCAGTGAATAGCTTTGTGTATGGGGTTCAGATTTCAGCAATGAATACAAGGTACAGGGTTGTCCTTGAAAGTAGCTACTATCAGTGTGGGAGTGTGGGTGTAAATGTGTCCATGGTAAGAAGGCTGATACTGTGTGTGTGTGTGTGTGTGTGTGTGTGTGTGTGTGTGTGTGTGTACATGTGTCTATCTTTTCAATCTATCTTTTGTTCTCTTTATGTGTCTATGTAGTTATGACCACAGTGTTAGTCAAATTAGTAATAATCCTTCATCCTCCACCCAACATTCTTTCAATATGGCAGCCTCTTTAATATAATTTGTCAAACATGATGTTTGCAGCTATGTGAACAATTAAACAGACAATTAAACTATAAAAAAAAAGAAGCTATGATCAATATTTTTTACAATAACAGCAATCACATCACTACTTGTATTTGGGAGGGGTTGCTCGTAATGACAAATCCACAGGTAATTATCATCCAACGCTGCAGTTCCTCTCGGCTCTGCACGGGTTTTTAGTAACTTTTAGCTCTAAGCAGAGCCTACGCCGTTGTGAGCATGTATACTTGTGCAGTGGTGTGTCTGTGTCACTCTGCAGTGACACCTCCAAAACACTAGTCTGCGGCAGGGTTTCTGTGAAGTGCTGTTAAGTTTAGTTGATTCAAAACACACCCAAAACACACATTAAACACACATTTAACATGGCTTAATAGAGACAATTCCAAACACAAATACACAAATCAGCTTCACTATAACTCGCAGCATTCACAGACAAAGCATTTGTCTTTTGCTGGACACATTTTCCCCACAAATACAACATGCTAATGTTTTTAGCACAAGCCTATGACATTTTACATTGTATAAATTAGCCTAGCAGGTAGCAGACTTTTCCTCTACTCATATGAAGCCAGAAACAACAGCAACATTTAACAAAATGAATATTACAAAATTCGGCTCCATTACAACTCACAAGGTTCACCAACAAAACAACTGTCTTATACTAAACATGTTTTCCAAACAAATACAACATGCTAACGTTATTAGCACAAGGCTATGGCGTTTTACATTGTATACATTAGCCTAGTGAAGAGCGGAGATTTCCTCCACTGATATGAAGCCAGGACAAATCCCGAAGTATAAATCCCCAAAGGATAAATCACACTCAAGACTTAAAATGCTATCTTGTGGAGGATTTACTGTCTTCACAATTGATTGTTTCTTATCCATGAAATCTGTGAAGTCAATGAAAGCTTCATTTCCACTGAGGGAAATGGTTTTAGCCTAGAGAAATGGACAGGAGGTCTGCGTCACTGCGACGTGTAGTTACATTTCTGGGGAGGTGCACGTAGGTACAGCACTGATTCAACGCGGAGGTATAAATCCAAAATTACTGTTTTGGTTCACTCTCACTGCTCTCAAGTCTCAAGTCTCTTGAAAAAACATTGTATGCTACCTGCCCAGTGCCAAACAGAAGATAGACAAAGTGAGCAACTAGTTGGAGGATATCTGCTGGAGAATTTAGTCGCTAAAATGCCAGATATTTAGCTCAGGAGTTGGTGGAGACCAATAACAGAGCAACAAGGAGAGTTCATGCTGGACTGGACAGAAACAAGACTAAAAGTCAAAGTTTCTCTGTGGTTCTGTGGATGTGTAAATGGGCAACTGTTTGCTGACAGCTTCACCATATCCACATAAAAGACAATTACATGTAAGTGATGTGTTTATAGTTTGTTTTTGCTGCTATGTGGCCAATAATCAGTTACTGCAGGTACACTGGAATGGAAACAGCAGTAGACACACAGTCTCCCTTTACATGAAGGTGCCTTTCATCGCTGTTTTTGAGCTTGCAACACAATCTTTATCAGTACCCCTGATCTTGCTTTGATATGCCAATTATAAATCAGCATGTAACCTATTCACAAGAAAATATGTGGGAAATCCATTGGTAATTCATTAATTAACAGGCTTGATTACCTGCTTTCCTGTGGTGGTGGTGGTTGTTGCTATCTGCAAGATAACATCCATCTAACGTGAGAAATGGACACTTTGCTTTTTGTCAGTGTTCAGAGCACAGATGCAAGGAAATGCTTCTTTTCCTTCTTTTCACATTCTAACTAGTCCTTTGAACTCCCTTTATCGCTGCAGTTTTTGAGGATTATTCTACTCTGGATGAAAAAGAAACTCATTTTTGTCCCCTCTCCCCTCCCTTATGGGACTCCCTTCCCTCTTCCCTTTCCAACCCTCCTCTAATCCCATCGTCTCTCCCTCTCCTCTCCTCTCCTCTCCTCTGAATTTCCCTCTTTCCCCTTTCTTCTCTTCTCCATTACTGTTCCATCTCATCCTCTATTTTCTTCAGTCCTCACCTCCCTCCTCATCCCCTTTTGTCCTTGACTCCCCTCCCCTCTCCCAGTGTCCTCCACCCTCATCTCGTCCTCTCCCATTTTTTGCTTTGATCCTCTGGCAGTCTCTCCTCTTATTTCCTCTCCAGTCTTCACTCTTCTTTCACTCATCTCCCTAACTCATCCTTCACTCTCCTTATATCTCCTGTCCTGTTCCATGCAACGCTCCTGCATGCCTCCACAGCTGTTAATATTTCCCCGCTTTTCTCTCCTGCCTCTGCTCTCCTTGCACCTCTTCTCCTCTCTCGACCTTTTACTTCTCAACTTCTCCCATCTGACTCAGTCTCCCGTCCCAAAACAACATGTCTCCAAACAGAGAAGTGGAGAAACAAAATCTTGACAAAGCCCAGGGATCTGCCCTGCCAGTCCCTTCCATCTGCTCATCTATTCATTTGTTTGTGTTCCCCCATCCCTCCCTCCCCCCTCTCCCTCCGACTCTGGTGTGTGTCTAACTGCCCCCCCCCCCAGCTCGTTCTCTCTCTCACACATACATACACACACGCATGCACACACATGCACACACAGGCTCTGATTGCGACCTGACGGAGCGTTAAATTACAGCCTCACCAACACTGTTGTGAGGGAATTGCTGTGTGCTCTGCTTGCTGTCTCTTATCCTCTCCTCCTCTCACCCTCCCTCCTTTTCTTCCCTTCTTCTCTTCTATCTTCGCAGATCTTCCTCTCCACTCTGAGTCCAAGTCCTCTCTCACCTGTTGTTTTCCACTTTTATTGCTGCACGTCTCGTCTCCTCCGCTTTCCCCATTCACCTGTTGTCCCTCGTCTGATCGGCTCACCTGTCCTCTTGGGTCACTTGGCTGCATCCCATCTATTATCTCTTTTTCTCTGCTCTGTTTGCATCATTATTTTGTCTTTCCCTCTTCTGGTCCCCTGTGCTGACATCTTATTTTGTTAATCTTAAAGACAGTGCTGCCATCCCCTGCAGTACACACCGGCTCCTCTCGTCACCCCTCCACTTTCTGTCTTTTTTTCTCCCCAAAGCTACCACATGCTCTGTCACTGCTTTCTTCTTTTCTTTCTAAAAGTCCATCTCTTTTATTTCCCTAAATCCCCTATCACTGTCTCTCTCTTGCATTTCCCATCATCATTCTCCTCTCTAACTCCCTCCCATCTTCCCTTCTCCCTCCCAGCAATCATTACCATGTGTGTGTGTCTGTGTCAGGTTTAATCCTGTCAGTGAAAGGTCAGCAGCAGGGATTTCCCTGGGCATCACAGCTAGCAGCTTTAGCACTCTGCATCACCAGCCTTATGCTCTATATTAATAATAGCGCCAGCAGCCGTACCCCTTAATGCCACCAGCCTGCATGTTAAACAGCTAACACCTAGCCCCGAGCTCAAGTAACAAAAGCCTTCTACAGTGTAGGTTATTTAAAAGACCGGCGGCTTTAGCACTTATTGTCAACAGCTAGTGGCTATAGCATAGCTTAACAGCGACAGCCGTTTGCTGCATGGTGAAAAGGCTAGCAGCTGTGGCAAGGGGGTTAAGCACTGAGCCGCCACTGTTTTGCAGAGAAGGCTCAGGGAGGTCAGACAGCATTTGGGTTAGCAACAATTACGCAGAGGATTTTTTTTCAGATATCTAATCTACCAACATATGGTTGATATATGTGATATAGAGGCTATCACACTCCTGCAGTATACAGCAAAAAAATACTTAACGCTGCTTGTCACGTGCTGCAAAAAGTATCATGTTTTTACACATACCATATTCTGTATTCAATAGAAATGAGTCTTACTGTGGATTTTCTATTTGAAAAAACAAAACAAAAAACAAAACAATATTAGAGGTTATATTTGAAGAAAAGGATGCACTGTACTGATATTTATGCTGTTGTACTACTTTTACTATCTAAGCATACCTCTTTTCAATAAGCACATGATATGTGCATTTATTGCACATTAACCCCCCTCTTTTGATACATTAAATTCCACGTGGTTTCCACACACTTCACATTTGAAATGCGAGACAGTGTGCAGATAAAGTCAACTTCTCCAAAGTTGTCGAAATTTGGCGCTTGGCCAGTGACTTATGGTGTCAGACACTGAAGAAAAAAGCCGTCCTTTAATATCACGATATGCTGCCGGTTGCTGTTATGGTTTAATGGTGCTCGGCGCCTTTGATGGAAACACGGTGGGGCAAGAACAAAAGTTAAGGCGGCAAAAGGCTTAGTAGGGCGGCTTAGAGGGGTGATGGATGGGTCCAACAAACATTGACTTTCACCTGGGAGAGCGGTGTTCACGTCTCAAAAGATTATAAAGCCAAACCCTGTTCTTTTTTCCCCAAATCTAACAGGTTTTAGTTGCCTAAACCCAACCACATGCATCAGATGTTGGAGGAAAAAAGAGTCAATTTGTGTTGTTGTACTGACAGGGCTGTATGCAAACTGTACATTTCCTGTCAAAATGGAGGCATATTTTGAAAAGAGACAATACATGTAACAGGCAAAAGTTGTCATGGCGTCCCAGCATGTCAACAGCCACCGCACCCAGGGTACCTTGCACATCATAGGTCGCCGTGGAAAGTCCGTGACCAATATGTGACGAAGTCGGAGTGAGAATGTGTCGCACAAGCGGGAGTGCTGTCGTACTAATACTTTTACTATCTGAGTATACCTCTTCCTCTTTACAATAAGCATGTGTTATGTGTATGTCTTGCACATTAAATCCATGTTGTGATACAGTAAATTCCATGGGATTTTCAATGTCACACAGGGTATGTGGTTTTCAGGCACTTCACATTTGAGATGTGAGACAGTGTGCATACGATGTCAGTTTAGGCACATGGGGCTTTAGGGCTTTTCACATACAGGCAGTGTGTTTTGCACTCCTTACTATTATAGGACAATCATGAAATTGTTCTATTCTGCTTTTATTGAGTCTGTTCTTTCTTTTACCATTGTCTGTTGGTTTGCTAATCTGAGCCTGAAAAACAAGAACAAGTTGGAGAAAGTGGTCAAGTTGTGCTGTAAGATCACTGGTGTAACTTTTAATAACCTACAGAAGAGAAGAGAGGGAATGAAGAGAGGGTCTCTAAAGCTCGGTCTATTGTCTCAGACTCTCAACATCCCCTCCATGCTGGGTTTCAGATACTTCCATCAAGGAGGAGGTTTTGTCTCCCTAATGTAGTTACAGATTAGATATAGCTCTTTTTCGGAAAAAGGGTCCTATGTTCCCCGGGTGCAGAACATAAGGGGGAACATAGGACCCTTTTTCCGAAAAAGAGCTATATCTTATATGCAACATTAAACTACGCAGGAAAATGCTGAATTAAATCAGGGAAGCCCTGCATAGGCTATTTGTCGCGTAATTCCGTAATTATAGTGGAGAAAATGAGCCCTTTCTAAATATATGTGACTCTTGGGGAGCGTTGTCTGCGCCTTTGGGCATTGAATCACACGATCACATGAGGTAAGTGTGTATTTCTTTCGCGTTTCTGGGGGAACATAGGACCCTTTTCCGGAAAAAGGGTCCTATGTTCCCCGGTCCCTTTATTATGGGGGAACATAGGACCCGGGTAACATAGGTACGGTCCCGTGACCACTAACTGTCCATGATTTACCCCTTAAAGTGTGTCATTCTTGATTCTGTGTAATATGTATTGTTCTGTCTGTTTTGTTTTACTTATGACTACTGTCTGTATCTCAAATTGCCCCCCGGGAACATTCAAGTTTGACCTTACCTTACCACCTGCCTGTCTTTATGTCCATCTGCTGTCCCTTCTCCTTGTAGAGTTATACTATACAAAAGCAAAAGGAAAAGGGAACCAAAATGCAGGTTTAAAATATAAAAACAGACCCAGCTAGTCAAGTCTGTCAAGGTTAGTGTGCCACAGTAAAGGTTTAATGTTGGTGTTCAGTAAATGTCAGCGTGCAAATGGTGGCTCTATTCTAATAGGAAGAGTAGCAAACTTGCAAATAGGAGTTTGCTGGCTCAGCTCCCTGGACTAATTGGAGATATTCAGGTGTGAAAGAGAAGGAGAAAGTCTCTCTCCCACTCGGAGCAACAAGTGTAAAACTACTTTTAACAAAAACCTCAAATGCTCAGTGACCATTTAAAAAAAAGAAAGAAAGAAAGTAAATAGACCACAGTTCCGGAGGGCACTTGTACGGGAGGAAAAACGAGTTTTTTAATCAAATGTTACAAAAGAATGGCCTCATGGTCTATAAAAATGAAAAAAGCCCTATCAAGAACCAACAGTACAAATGAAAAACACACACATAATGAAGTGCAACTTGATAATGATTTCCAATTCCTCTTGCACAGTTGCAGTTAATCCAATTTAAGACTCCCAGTATGTTTCATTTAGTTTAGGCTAATATTGCATTTAGTCTAGACATTGTCTCAGCGACCCTGATGACAGATCTCTCGAGATGCAATCAGTTTCCCTGAGAGAGCACAAGAGTTTAGGGTTAGATGGAACAGCTCCGGCCACCATGGGAACATTCATTACTTTGATCTTCTCTTCACTACATTGGTTTGGGATAAGAAGTTGATGTGTCCCCGAATGCCCTCTGTCTTGTTAGCTGAGATTTGATTTAGTGCTCCCTACCCGGAGAGCCTCACACAGGCCAGGCGCAGCAGTATAGACATTACTGAGCAAATCAAAACAGGATTAGACCATGCAAAGCAGAAGTTATCTCTGGAAATGGGGACTATTTGTAATTTGTAACAGCAGTGTTATTGCATTATATAATGTGAGACTAGTGTGGTAGTAAAAAGATTCAAACTCAGCACTAGCTTTTAAATCATCATCCTTTTGCCATATATGTCATATAAGTATTTTACCTGTTGGAACAACCTTGACTAAATCTGACATCTGTATGATTTGTTGAAGCTCAGCTGGTAAAGCCTTTTATTCCTTGAAGCCAGAGTGTCATTAAAACTGTGGTGTGAGGTCTTATGTGTCTTGTATTTCACGATTTATTAAGAGCAGCTGCACATTTCAATGAACTAGTCTGTTTATTCTTTTATCTAAATATATGTAATTTATGTCCGAGGTCAGGGAAAGTTCAAAAAGCCCTCATTCAAATTAGGCTGCTGTGTGGTTTGAGAGGGTGTTGCATATTCCTTTGCTACAAGGGCTTGTCAGCCTCAGCTAACTCTGTGCCTGTCATCAGACTATTCATACATTGTTGTGTCTGAGGCTGCACATTTGCATGTTTCACCCCAGCAACACGCTTAATATATTAAAAGGTGATGGGCTGTGGGGGTACATTGTTGTTGCCATAAGAGAGAAGAGACAAATACAGCTAGCCCTGCAAGATAAACATGAGCACACATTAGCATCACTCAAAGATACTTAAATGTCCATTAGCAATTCAAAAATGGATACATAAGCATGAGGGCTCCGGCACAGACGCATATACCTTGATTATTTCACTCGTTCATATTAGGGCTGGAAATAAAGACAGCAAGTGGCTAACAAGCGCTGGAGAGAGGCTGCTGCATGCTGGCAAAATGCCTTTTCTAACCTTTATAATTACGCTGGGAATTATGAACCTGACCTGAGATCAGCCTCCTGGCATGTTCGCCTCGCTCGGCATCAAAATAACAGGGCATAAAAATTCAAAGAGAGAACTATTAGAGTCAAAAGCTACGTAAAGGAGAGAAAAGGTAAAGGTGGCAAAGCTAAATACAGAAAAGAGGGAAGTGTGTGAAGGAGAACGACATCCCTTTTATTAGGTTAGTTATATAATGGCTGCACCATCCCCTGAAGAAACTATTTGTGCCCCGTTATTGAATCTGAACAAATCAACCCAGTGGCATAAGGAGCCGGCGCCTGCTACTTGAATTTTATCCTAAAATTGCCTGTCAAAGGGTTGTGAAGTGAAGTGCGGTTTCTTTGTTTAAATTACAATCTTGTCTACAAATAAGCAATGGGTTTTTTTTGGGAAATCTTGTGGGAAAACAAAACAAACTACCTACCTCCCTGTTGAAAGTTGCATTATGCCCAAAAGCAAAAGTAGCCTGTTTGTTATGTGGGTTTTTTATACACAGTGCTGAGTTTTAATGATGAAAAGCTTTTTGCCCAGCAGCTGTGAATTGAAATATGTATCCATATCTTAAGAAATAACCTAGATTTGTGTTGTGTGTTGTGGACAAAATACACTTGTGCTACCTAGTGTCAACAGGCTAAAGTGGATTTTCCCTTCATATTAGATTAAATTGTCCACTTCCTCGTGATACTTTGATTAACCCAGATAACATGTTTGTTTTGCCAGCAGCTGGTTTGCCGCAGCTACTGGGTGTTACTGCCGATTAGCATATTGCCTGTTTGTTTTTACCTCTTTCATTTAGTTTTTCTAACAAGGATAACAGCCTCCTATTATCTGAGTCCACATCCACACACAAACACACACGGACACACTGGAAGGCCCACACATACTGTGTGGTATGCACACATGCGTACATGTATGCACACACATGGCACGGAAACAAACAAAGTGTGCAACACACACCTCTGCAGAACTCCCTAATCTTTTTCATCATTCCTCATTTGATGTGGATAACAGCAAGAATTGTTGAATAATTGTTAATTATTTTTCTTCACAAAATGCAACACGATTAGCACAATTAACCTGTCTCTTCATCATGTATGTTTGTGCTCGGGTGGGGATGTTATTTTAAGAGTGTGTGGGCAATGCGGAGGTGTGCGTGAGTGGATGGATGTCTGAGCATGCGAAAGAGGTCTGTGAATGCCTTGGTGACTTGTGTGTGCGACTAAATGTGAGTGTGTGTATGCCTGTGTGTATCTGTTTCAGCGGCAGTGTAGCTGTGCTCGCTGTCCTTGAAGCAGTGCTTCGGTAGCTGGGGAGCTGCTATTCACTGTTTACAAGGCAGACATTAAAAGCAACTATTTATTGATGGAGGAGGACTGAGGATTCTCTTCTCCAAGCGAAAAAAAATCTGAACCTGAAAAACAGAGACCCTTGTGTGTTTAAAAATTGAAAGCAAACCAAATATAAACTCACATACTTGATTTCAGGCTTTGTGTGTTTTGGGCAGTGTGTGTGTCGTGGTTCACCTTTCCACCTTTTCCCTGTGGAAAGCTGTTCCAGGTGGGGAGAGGCCAGCTGTATCCGTTATGGATGGGTGAAAGTGCACAAGGTATTTATGTAAATATAACACTCTACCAGAAAAGTACACAATATATAAATGCTCAGTTTAAAGGTGAACAGTTTCAGAAATTGATGCAGAAATTAGTGTCACTATTTGAGGCTGGGAGTAAAGTTGAGGGCACAGAGGAGCTTTCATTTTCTCTTGATGTGACACTAGTGTCAGTGCGTGTGTTTCATTCGTTTCAGCATGAGAAAAACAAACAAATAAACAAACAAAAAAACATAAAAAAGTACTTTGAACAGTCCAAACCATGAAGCTCTTTTATTTGCCATTCAACTAGACAACATGTTTTTTCATTAATTTCTTTGACAAAAGAACAAAATGCAACAGCTCGTGCTAGAGCAGTGAATAAAAAGTACACGGTAACTTAAAGGGCCAGTGTGTAAAATGGGTTGAAAACCGTTGAAAACAGTGACATCAGTGGTCAAATTCTAGATTGCAGGGCTCACTCGCTCACCCCTCCCGTCGGGTAAATGACTGTGGCCTCGTAGGGACAAAAA
>NC_065507.1:17911755-18004833 GCF_006386435.1 Epinephelus moara | reverse complement strand
TCTCTGGCTGGCTGGATTGTCCGCTCGGGCTGCCTTACATACATGGTGGCGCAAGATGGCGACCTCTCTGAAGCAGGGCCCTTGCTATATATATATATATAAAAGCATAATTATAAGGCTACGAAAACCAAACAAATTTTATTTTATAGCGATTATACACTTGTATAAACATATTAATGGGTAGAAGATTCAGATTCAGATTCAGATTTGACAATAAACCATGCCAAATATTACACACTGGCCCTTTAAGGGACTAGGGAGCAAGAAGGAATGTAGGCATTTAGATGTAACATTATATGGTTAAAAGTTGTGACTTAGTTCACCTGACATAGTTGTCACTGATGTGGCTCTACTGAAGCCAAAGGACATAGGTTCAAGAGCCCTTCTGTGCAAAGTTTGCATGTTCTCCCCATGTCAGCGTGGGTTTTCTCCAGGTACTCCAGCTTCCTCCCACAGTCCAAAGACATGCAGGTTAATTGGTGACTCTAAATTGCCCGTAGGTGTGAACGTGAGCGTGAATGGTTGTCTGTCTCTATCAGCCCTGTGATAGTCTGGTGACCTGTCCAGGGTGTACCCTGCCTCTCGCCTAATGTCAGCTAGGATAGGCTCCAGCTGCCCCTGCGATCCCTTTTCATTTTCCAATACCTAAACAAACTTTCTTTACAGCTTCATGTCCAGTTTAACCCTTATTCTTGAAAGATTTATTTTTTCAAGAACAAGGGTTAAACTGGACATGAAGCTGTATCCTGTTAACATAGCCACATTACAGATTGACTCGATGGCAGGGCCGGAGTGGGACTCATTTTCAGCCCTGTTGTTTCATGCCTCAGACCGGCCCACTTTACATCACAACCTATTATAACCTTACATGTTAAGTCTACAATAGCGCACTGTTCTCTAAAGCCTTGTAATTCAGTGTATTTTTCTAAAATATTTCCAATTCAGTGCAAGTAAGGGTTGCTTCACAATGTAGATTTATTTCAACATGAGTGCACATCTGCAACATTATTCTTTACAACACAACATCCTTTTTAACAACATCAGAATCTATATTCTGTTCAAATAAGTGTTCACAGATATCCAAACCTTAACAATGAAATAAAAGAATAAATGAAAATATTAAATATTAAATTTGAAAAAATAAAAAATAAAATAAAAAGTTTTGCACTCTCTAATAACACTATCTCTCAGGGTTTTCCCTGGGTTTTTTCGAGACCAAGGTGGCAAAGACCTGTGGCAGGGGGCATCTTGACAGCTGTACTTTTAGATACGGTCCTCCCCTCTATTCAACATGAAAGGAGCCCCCCACATGCTTGAGCTTTACACTGCTGTCTTGTATAATCAGAACAGACATGTCCTGTGATTTTCAGCCTTCTATGATTATATTTACCCTTTACAGCAGGCACATCCTGACAGCTGAGAATATTACTGTCAGGTATTGTCCCGCCTCTATTAAATATGAAAGAAGGCTGAAAATCACAGGACATGTCTGTTCTGATAATACAAGTCAGCAGTCCTGAAATGTGTGTTTCTCTTCTATAGCCTAATACACATTCTACATCTCGGAGGCGACGTCTTTCCACATACGGACTTCCTTTGCCTTTCAAACGGGGAAGAGCTCCGTGGGAAACAGTACAAGAGACACAGCCCGAGGGGGGACCGGTATCTGACACAACACTGGAGGGAGAAGCAGGTCCGTGGAGCTGTGTGCCAGACAAAAAAACAAGCGTGTCGCACCGAATACATGCCGCTACGGTGTCGCTTTAGGTTGTGAGCACGCATGACACATGTCTACACTGAAAGTAATAGGTTTGTGCACGCAAAAGACGCTATATCTGAACGCCCCCATGCACACAAAAGAGCTGCCAGTGGAGGCGGCCCAGGGACAGCGGTAGCAGCATAGGTGATACCCAGTGCATGACTGAACACCGGCCCAATAAAAAAAAACAAAAAAAAACAGAGAACCGTCCCTCGCAGCCCAAACGTCAGACCAGCCCACCGGGAATTGTCCCGGTCCTCCCGATTAGCCACTCTGGGCCTGCTCGATGGTCTATGGTTTTCCCCGTCATTACTTTCTCTTTTCCCTATCATTTTTTTTTCTACAATTTGCTGATTTGCTGTCCCATACAGGCAGCTTATGGCATGCCAATCAATAAACAAAGCAGGAAGCTGGCACAAACACACTGTGTGAGTTCACGAGTTGCAGCATTGTTACTGTCACTTTCAGTTATCTAATATTTTTACACTCTATTGAACACAAACATGTTATGCCAACTTTTTGGAAAATCACCTAAAACATGAGTAACACTGGATGAAAAAAAAGACTGGATATGTCTGTGTAGTTCTGCACCCAGATAATCAGTAGCCTTTATTCAGAAGAAACTATTTGTGCCCCATTACTGAATCTGAACAAATCAACCCAGTGGCATAAGGAGCCTGCGCCTGCTACTTGAATTTTATCCTAAAATTGCCTGTCAAAGGGTTGTGAAGTGAAGTGCAGCTTCTTTGTTTAAATTACAATCTTGTCTACAAATAAGCAATGGGGTTTTGGGGAATTCTTGTGGGAAAACAAAACAAACTACCTCCTTGTTTAAAGTGCCCAAAAGCAAAATGACTTGATATGTTTGTGTAGTTCTGCACCTAGAAAACTAGTGGTCTATTTGTATGTAAGTGCGTCTGGTTGTCTCTCAGGATGCATTAGAGCAGGAGGATCGGACAGATGGACAGAAGGATGGCTGGGACTTAGTTAAAAGGAGGCAGTGTAATGAGTGTGTGTGTGCCTGTGCCACGAGCATGGCCGTACCCACCACTGAGGTCACAGAGGTCCAGGTCTCTCGCTCTATTTTTCCAAATAATAAAAGTCTTGAAATGATGCCCAAAAAATAACTTTACTTTGGTGCAGCAAAGATATTGTACAATGCCAAACAACGGCGTAAATTTCCCAGGAAACAGGGGACGCATCCTCAAAATTTAAAACCTGCATCTGTCCCCTGCAATAAAAACATAAAAGTAGCAGAGAGATGAATTTTGAGAGAATTAGAGACATTAACACCATAAATTGATGCAGTAAAGGCAGAAATTGGTCCATACAAATTCACCAGAATGCAGGACCTTAGAGGCCTGTCCCGTTTCTACCCCTTAAATCTTCCACTTGGTATTGAGTGCCCTCATTACGAGATAACCCTTGATGAGGGAAGTGAGAAATATCAGGGTAGAGATCTTTCCCTAAGAAATGGAACACCACTTCATGCAAATCGGTGTGGTCGACGTGCAGGCATATGTCATGCGTAGTAGCGACGCAAGGTTTGAAAATACCAGCTCCAGCGCTTGTGTTGTGGCGTATGCTATGTTTATTCTTCTCTGTCTGATGAATCAACGGAGAAGAAATGCTGAAAACAGGAGGCGCCTACGACGTCTGCTAGTTCTGATCCATTTTGTTCGGGTAAGTCGATTTTTTTAAATATTTTGACGCTGTGTTCAATCGAGTTGCTGATGAGTTGACGCTAGTCCAACCATCTGTTGTTTGTATAGCCTACCTTCCGATCGTACAGTAACAAATTGTTTTCCAAAACTTGCCGAAGTTGCTGACTTCGCAAGGTCTTCATCTTCCACTGCATCTTCCACTTCGTTGAAAGTGTGGGTCGGGGATCCCTCGGAATCTAGGGTGCGTTTTAAGTGTTGGAAACCACTTCGACTACCTCAGTTCTGTTTTGGGACACCACTAGCCTAAACGTGAACGCGCACAACCAAGTGCAAGTGGGTATTTCTAGGGGAAGTGTGGGTATTGGGACAGGCCCTAAATCTTTGATGCTCAAAATGTTCTACTCGAGGAACCCCAACCAACCTGTTTCATATGTGTACCTCCCAGTGTTGAAACAAAACCTAAGCCCTTGATGCCGACATTACCAACTTGCTCATCTCATCACCGACATTGCTTGATGTGTGTTTAGAGTGATGGTGAAGTGGATGATCTTGTCTTCACTACTAAATCTTTACTCATCATGTTGGTTCTTCGACTATGTCAACAACTTGAGGTAAAATTTGATTCAGGTAACCACAGCTTTTTACCAGTGGACTGCTTGTAGTTTAACGCCATTCATCCCCAGACATCATCTGATGAATAGCTCTCGTGCAGTCGTGCTACGTTAAACAGTGGCCATCCATCACGATGCCAGCTAGTTAGTTTCACTTTCACTCTAATAAATTTTATTTTAATTGCAAGATTATCCTTGCGGCGGCCAGCAGCACTTGCATATAAATATAAATTGATCCTGTGTGTACTTTCCACGCTGAGACAGATGAGAATTAAAAGACTCTGTCAGATGAAGCTTGGCTCTGGGAAGAGAAGAAATACAGGATGTGATGAGAAGACGGAGAGAAAATAGGAATAGGGAAGGTGATGTAGATGAGAGAGGAAGAGCAGGTACCGCCCACTGTGCCAAGAATCGGATTAGCATTATGTCCCTGTGCTGTTCAACACAAACAAATACTGACTTAATCCAATCCAGACATCATCACCACAGAGATACTGCATATATGTTCTTTTGTAATTACAGTGAAACCTACAACAGCACAAATACTCAATTATAGTGGAATCTGTTATCGTATAACACACATTTTGCTTACATAAATGTACTGTTTAAGACACATTGCTACAGTAGAAAATTCAAAATAATGCAACTACAAAGATTAAATAAAGAAAGTGTACATCATCATTTTTACTAAATTAATCTTAAAAGAGGAGAGACAAGAGAGGATTCACAGAGGAAGGTGTCAGTGGTGTCAATGGTGTCTGTAGTTTGAATTTCCCTTTACTTTAACACTTTAATTAAACATCGTCATGATTAATTTCCAGATGTTTCCCGATCATTTTAGCTTCTTCTGTATTTCCAGACTGGAGTGAGGATCAGTCACTGCAATTTTTAACCTGATTCTCATGTAGTACTAGTTGACAGAGATTTTGAAGTGTTTGCTCTCCAAACATTCTTAAAATGCACATACTTAGATCAGGGAAATCAAAATCTTTATCAGGGGAGCATGCCCCCACACCGTCCTAGCAAGCTTACTTTTTGGCCTTGGTATTTCTAAGACCCTGCATGCAACCATAAGAATGTGAATAAACCACAGACCAGTGATACTCTACTTGCTTCCCAGGCTGGATTGGGTGGTGTGTGGCCCAGCAACCATCCTCTGATTCAAAACCAAAAAAAATTGATCCACAGTGGGATTTTTTTTTTTTCTACTTTGAAAGCAAATAAGGTGCCAGATTGCATAAAAGCCTAAAATAGAGCTTGTTTATCAAAAAGAAGTGCCAGGGGAGGATCCCCAGACTCCCCAACAGAGGTCCGGATGAAACCCCGAATGTTCTCAACTCCTAGAAACACCGATGTGTACACTTGACCTGTGCACGGCTGCTGCGAGTGGATTTGCCTCTGGGCAAAGATGAGTGAGGAAAACAAAGGTCAAAAGGTTACAAACAGGCAATTCATGTACTGATAGAAATAGTCAATGTTTGTAGATTAACTGGCCCTTGGATTCCTGTCATTTTGCCGGGTGGTGTCAGCTCATAATGCCGCTGGCAACAGTGTAATACAAGGAGCTGGGAGAGTCCTTTGAAGGCAGGTGGGAGGGGCAGTGGATGGGTCCAGCAAACCCCTTTCACTCGGGAGGCCGCTGTTTGCTTCCTGTGTGAGTTTTAAGCCAAAAAAAAAAAAAAAGAAAAAAAAAAAGCCATGTACATTTCTTGAGAAAACAAAAGTGTATTTTGAAAAGACAGGATGCATGTAACAAGCTGACAAGCTGTCCTAGAACGTCAACAACAGATGCAGGAGGTTACCTCGCACAACATATTTATACGTGACAGTCCACTGACAAAGCTGCGATATTTGACGACTTGGGATGAGAATGCATTCATCTGACCTACCTGAAGAGACTTTTAACTGCCTGTTGACTTCATATGTTGCATGACTCAGTTTGAAAAACACAAGCAATCATCTCTAAATAACTATCACAGCACCAGAATGATTATACACACACTGGCAATACATCTGCAAATCAAAGTTGTTCGAACCCAATATTGATATTTTTTGGGCCAAAAAGAGCTGAAAACTGAACACTTATCATGGCAAATGTGTCAGGAAATAGTTCCCTATTTACACATGAGAAGACAAGAAGCAACATTAGCATTCAGTCTGAGTTGTCTTTCTGGGCACCAGACAAATATAAGTCCAGTATTCACTCTCCTTCTGGCACTGATCTGGTTTGCACCAACTCCTGAGAGACATATGTGGCTGTTTAGCTGCCAAACGCTCTTCTATGTTCACCAGCTAGTCTCTAACTTTATCTTTTTGTTGTTTCTTTGTAATATACAGCTGGTTTATCAGAGGGTTTCTTTTAACTGGAAACATCTGTCTGCTTTAATTCTAAACCATGCTGCAGGCCAGAAAACCAAAACAACCAGCTGGGAGGTGCTAAAATGCTCAGTAGAGCTGAGGGGAATGGCAGAGCCTGGTTAATTGAAACGTTGTTAAAATGAAATTATGGATTAGTAGGCCCACATGGTATCTGCTCCCACAGAATTCTGATGACAGCTCCACAATTTTTTTTTTTGCAGATTTAAAAAACAAAACAAAAAGAAAAAATGTTTTTTTAAAGGTCCCATATTTTACCCATTTTTCAGTTTCATACTTGCATTTTGGGTTCTACTAGAATATGTTTATATGCTTTAATGTTTATAAAACACATTATTTTTCTCATACTGTCTGCCTGAATATACCCATATTCACCATCTGTCTGAAAAGCTGCGTTTTAGCGACCATCTCTTTAAGCCCCCCCCTCAAAAAAGCCCATTCTGCTCTGATTGGTCGTTGTTTCCAGGTCTTCCACATCTGCACCCTTGGGATGTAAAAGAAGGATGCTTAAATGGCTGAATTTCAAGGATGCAACATCATCAAATCCCACATAAGGACTGGTCCAATGTCGAGGATCCTTCAAATTCTACTGAGGACAGGGTCCTTCATTCATAGAATTTTCAAGGATGCATGTGTGTATCCTCAGCAGATATAAAGTACCCACAGTTCTTTGCACACAATTGGCTGGAAGTGAAGGCGGGGCCTCTTCAATTAAATCTACACCAGTGGAGCTCGGCAGTTTTTAGATAAATATGTCATTTATTTTGATTAATATCTCCAGGGGTTTTTATCATGCAAGCATAAAAATATACTGACAGAAACCTCATAATTTACACTTTCCAATGTGCCCACTTCCAGATAATGAGATTTTTAAAATACCATGATTAAGATAATACATAAAAGTTTTTAAATGAATAATTTACAGCAGTGATAGAGCGCTTAGTGCCACAAAAGTTTTATTTAGCTCTCCTGTTGTTGTTTTTTTAAGTATAATCCAGAAATATAGTCACATAACTTAAAAAACTGCTTACATTTGTTCAAACTGTAGGACAACATAAAAAAGTGCCAAAATTATCACAGTATCCTGACACCCCCTCAGTCCACTGAGGGTTAATGACGCACACCTGGAGACACTCTTTAGCCTGTTCCAATATGTGTTCACCAAATGCTAGAGAGGACTCTTGCCTTGCCTCTGTAGGATCCTTCCTTGGAAGGACTTCTCCCAAGGAAGGATCCTTGACTTGAGAAACACCGTTGATGTCTCTTCACCATCAATGCAGCTAGAGAAATGACTTTAAAGACACTGTAGCAGCACTTTCTGCTGTTGTTTTTACCTGAGGAAACACTGGACAGTTTTGTCCTGGTTGATGCTGAGACGCTTGGTAGAGTTTTCTCCCAAGTGAAACCGACAACTTGTCTTTTAGACCCAATTCCTTCATCACTTTTTAAAACATTTTATGGATTTTTTGAAGATAAGCTTTTAAACATTGTGAATTGTTCTCTTCAAATGGGTACTTTCCACGCTGCCTTTAAAACGGCAGTGGTGAGACCCCTTTTGAAGAAGAACAACTTAGATCCTAATGTTCTTAACAACTATAGACCAGTATCCAACTTACCATTTTTAAGTAAAATTTTAGAAAAACTTGTTTTTATTCAGCTTAATGATTTTTTAGATAATAATAACATCCTTGAAAAATACCAATCTGGATTTAGGAAGAATCACAGTACAGAGACAGCCCTGCTGAAGATTGTCAATGATCTCAGGTGTAACTTGGACTCACGCAAGTTATCAGTTCTGGTGCTACTGGATCTAAGCACTGCCTTTGACACAGTAGACCACCCTATTCTTTTTAACAGACTCCAACAGCTGGTCGGCCTCTCTGGTACTGTTTTTAAGTGGTTCACTTCCTATCTCACAGATAGAAAATTCTTGGTAAGTATGGATACATGCTCTTCAGAGATCCATGAAATTAAATGTGGTGTACCCCAAGGCTCAATTTTGGGTCCCGTACTTTTTAATTTGTACATGCTGCCTCTTGGTTGTGTCATCGGGAGACATGGTATTAACTTCCACAGTTATGCTGATGATACACAACTGTACATCTCCATGTCTCCTGATGACACAGGGCCAATTGATGCCCTTTTTAACTGCATTTTAGACATCAAATCCTGGATGGCAGAAAACTTTTTACAGCTCAACCAGGACAAAACTGAAGTTTTAATCATCGGTCCTGAGGCTCAGAGAGAGAACCTTTTATCTAAATTGCAGGCATTGTCCTTAAATCCATCTATTCAAGTGAAAAACCTGGGCGTTATTTTTGACTCTGAGCTTACTTTTATTCCACACATTAAGCATGTAACAAAAACAGGTTTTTATCATCTAAAAAACATAGCCAGAGTCCGCCCTTGTCTCTCCCGAGCTAACACGGAGACGCTAATGCATGCTTTTATCTTCAGTCGTATTGATTACTGTAATGCCCTGCTTGCTGGTCTTCCCAAAAAAAGTATCTCAGGCCTACAACTTTTACAAAACTCTGCTGCACGCGTGCTGACGAAGACCAGAAGGCCGGCCCACATTACACCGGTTTTAAAATCACTGCATCAGCTCCCCGTGTCTTTCAGGATTGATTTTAAGGTTCTTTTAATGGTTTTTAAATGTCTTAATGGTCTTGGGCCTTCTTATCTTACAGAATTGCTTGTATCCTATGAACCCTCGCGGACCCTGAGGTCCTCCGGCACTGGCCTCTTAATTATTCCTAAAGTCAGAACACATGTTCAAGGTGAGGCATCTTCCCAGTATTATGGCCCCCGTCTGTGGAATGGCCTGCCGGAGGACCTGAGGGCTGCAGAGAATGGTGATATTTTTAAGAGCAGACTCAAAGTCAAGGTCTTTTTAACCTTGTAAAGCACTTTGTGCTACATTTATGTATGAAAAGTGCTTTATAAATAAAGATTGATTGATTGATTGATTGATTCTAGTATAGTTGTGACATCACAACTTCATGGAAGTCCTGACGGCTCATTTAAAGGCACAGTTTCTACATATGGATTGCGTGCATTCCTTTGTGGACTGAGCATGTTGATACTTCCACAGTATTTATATAAGATGTGGAAATCTGACTTTTTACAACATGGGACCTTTAAATGTATATTGTATATCACATTACAAGCAAAAAAACAGACTACACAATTTTTCAATCTAGATAATCAGTAAAAACTGTAAGATAAAAAAGCAGATTCCATTTGGGTCAGTTGATAAGTGCAGCTTTAACTGAGTTGTTTTTATTATTATTTGTCACAGTATTTTGTATGTGTGCCTGTATGTTGTGCTATCTGTCTCTTTATCCCTCTCTCTCTCTGTCTCTGTCTCCATCTCTCTCAGTCATTTAGTTGCTCTGTTCTAAAATATGTCAGGAAGAAACGTGCACAGGTCTCAATAAATATCCTGTCAGGAGGGTTCAGATAGCAATTTGGAAAGCCCATAAAAACAGACCCAGGAGCAGGAGTCAACAGACCCTCATATGGTGGGGACTGCTCTGCTGCTCAGCCGACTCAGGGAAGAACATCAATGATGCCCAGCACTGATGTTTTAATGTACATGTGAAATGTTTTTTGTTCTCTATTATTCTACATTCCTACAGCCATATGTGCCTATCAATCCCCTTATATCTGAGTGATCACTTTTCAGTATAGGACAATTGTGATTGTTGTGATGTTTCAAGAATTACCCATAAGGCTCTTAACTCTCTGTTTCTCTCTTCTAAGATAGCTTTTATGTGCTGGTCTAAAGAAGGAGCAAACCCCCCTCAGGGACAACACTGCAGCCTGTCATGGAGCTCATGTGAGAGACAGGAGACACGAGAGCATCAGTGGATCAGAGGAAAGAGTGTGAGAGCAAAAGGAGCCACAGGGAACGAGAGGAACTAAAGTTGAACCAAAGTTGCTGGAAAAATCAATGTTTTCAAATTTAAACAGCAACAGATGGTTGACAGTCAGATGTCAGAGATGTGAGATGCTGAAGTTGTCCCCAGTCTCATCTCTCCAAAACACATAGTTACAGTTTCATCAAGCAAAAAAAAAAAAAAAAAAAACCCACAGCAGATTGGAGTGGATGCTCTGAGCAGTGAACTGTTCTCTAACTTCTCCCTCCATCTGCTTTTTATATTTCTCATTTCTTCACAAACATTTTTTCCCTCTTTAAACTATAAGCTTCTCCACTTTTCTTTCTGTCCTGTTTCCTTTTTCTCCTTCTCACCTCTCAGCTTTCTTTGGGTCCCTCTCTCTCAGTCACTTATTTTATCCTGATACTTCATTCTCTCTCTCCCTCTCATGCATGCACACACACACACACATACACACACACACACACACACACACAAGCCGACAGGGCAGTGAAGCAGATGCAGTTGACGTTCTGCACCAGCGAAGCATAACAGTGTAGTTAGCCTGCTTGGCATGAAACAGAACGCCTCAGCACGGAACAGAACAGAGCACAGCAGGGCCGAGGGCTCTGTGGAGCAGCGGGGGCATCTCACATACTTGTCACGTTGTAAGTTCAAATCCAGAGTATCACCTGTTGCTGCTATCACACACACTCTCTCACACACACACACCTCTTTTATTTTCAGTCTTTACTGAAATATATCTCACACAACTATGATGAAAAGGATGAGAAGAGGGAACACCTACAACATCTACTGAGGGTACTGGATAAATACTTAAACAACTACTGGGTGGATTTCCACATTCATGGCCCTCAGAGGATGAATCCCAGAGGACTCTGGTGATCCCCTGACTTCTATAGTGTCACCAGCATTTCAAAGTTTCCATTTACCAAGTGAAATATCTCAATATGTACCTGATGGTTGGGCACAGAATTTGGCAGATATTTAAGGTCCCCAGATGATAAACCTTAAAAACTTTGGTCCTCAAGTGCTACCACGAGGTTGATATTGTCTCAATGCCTCATCTAAATCAATCATCACTTATGACCCACTAGAAGTTTGTGGTGGCATATTTTTCTGCCGAGCCTCTGCCCTCTCTGTCTCTGTCTCAGTTGTCTTATTCTCTTCTCATTTTTTGAGGTTGAATCGTTCATGGGTGTGTACCCCCACAGCAGCAGGCATCAAAGAGGACACAGCACCAAAAACCGTGACCATAGTGAGTCGAAACACCAAACAATAGTGAATGTGGGGTTGACTTTTACTTCGACTATTGCTGGGAAGCATGTTTATGACAATCCAGCCCGTTCTCATTCCAAAGTTATTGAATATGGCCACTTTGTCAATAATTTCGGCATCAGACACCTGACACCAATAGCCACCTTTCTCGATGGTATGATATGCGGCCAGGCAGTGTCAGTATGTAACACAGCCAGACTCAATTTTTGCATTATAATGATATGACTCCTGTCGTCTGGGACAGCACCTGTTGCTGCGGTATGATACACTGCTGGATGGCGTCAGGTTGAAACACTGCTGGTAACAAAGTGATATATGGAGCTGAAAATTCCTGTAGGGCGGCTGGAAGAGGTGGTGGATGGGTCCAGCAAAGCCCAGACTTTCATGGGGGAGCCTGGTGCTCAAGATTTTTTTTTTCTAAACCCAACCATGTGCTTTTGTTGACATCCCGGTATACATCAACAGCAGACACAGAAGGATACCCAGGGTATTTCTCAAAGTCAAGGAAGGATCCTTAAATGGCTGAATTTTAAGGATACTACAACATCAAATCCCGCCTAAGGACTGTTCCAATGTCAAGGATCCTTCAGATTCTACTGAGAACAGAGTCCTTCATTCAGAGAATTTCTAAGGATGCATGTGTTTATTCAGTAGGTATAAAGTACCCACAATTCTTTGCGTACGATTTCCTGGAAATGAAAGCGGAGTCTCTTCAATGAACCTGCGCTAGTGGAGCTCGGCAGGATTTAGACGAATATGTCACTTATTTGGATTAATATATCCAGGAGTTTTTATCATCCAAGCATGAAAAAATTACTGACAGACACCTCATAATTTACACTTTCCAATGTGTCCACTGCCAAATAATGAGATTTTTTAAAATACAATGATTAAGATAAAACATAAAAGTTTTTAAATTAATCATTTACAGCAGTGATAGAGCGCTTAGTGCCACAAAAGTTTCATATAGCCTACCTGTTTTTCCAAGTATCATCCATAAATATATTCTCCCTAAAAGTCATGTGACTTTGAAAATACTGCTTATATTTGTTCAAATTGTACAACAACATTAAAGAGTATCAAAACTATCAGAGTATCCTGAAACCTCCTCAGTCCGCTGACGGCTAATGACCTGGGACACTCGTTAGCCTGTTTCACTGAATGCTTGGAAGGACTCTTGCCTTGCCTCTGTAGGATCCTTCCTTGAAAGGATCCGTCCTACCAAGGCAGGATCCTTGACCTTGAGAGACACCACTTGTGCACAATATGTAGACATAAAAGGCTAACTGACAAAGCGGAGATATATGACGACTTGGGATGAGAACGTGTTGGACAATCTTGTATAATATACCTTTCAACTTTCTGTATAGTGCTGCAAATCTTGGCATGCTAACGTGCTAAGCTAAGATGGCAAACAAGGGGTTATGGTTAAACATTAAACCTGCTAAACATCAGCTTGTGAGGACTGTTAGCATGCTGACAGAGCATTAAGCTCAAAGCAGTGCAGCCTCACGGACCATTTAGAGCATCTGTAGACTCTTAGTCTGTTTTTACTGCACTCTGGCCTTGACAATGACTATTTAAACAAGTGTTAATAATTCATACATTTTCTGCTCATCTTGTTACAAGATGAGCAGAATGAATCCCCACTCTGTGGCAGAGGGGAGACAGGAGACTATCCCAGCATGAACTGGGTGAGATGCATGGTATATCCTGAACAGTCTGGATGTTCCAGTTTATCACATACATGACACCATCACACTCACATTTACACCTCCAGGCAAGTGAGAGTTTTTTTAGCCTCCATTTTTCATTTATCCATGCTATGCTCATCTGATATGTGTAATTCAATGCCTTGCTGCAGTATGCCATTTCAAGCTAGAGCAGAATGGACCATTGATCCGTGAGAGATGATGGCAATTTTTTTCGACTTAATCTAAAGCCAAGCAGGCCTACAGCCTATGCTGTGCTTTGCTGCGGTATGTTTTTTTCCTGCTGTGCTGTACAGTACCATATCAAGCTGAGCTGGAATGTGATTTTCCGTGTAGCGCTGCGCCATACCTTTGCTGTGCTCTCCTGTCCCATGCCGTTCTCTACTTGGGAACTGAGAGCGGTGGCATTGCCGCAGTGCTCAGCTCCACACGCTTCAGTGATCGCAACTATAAACTTCTTTGATGAGCAGTTTGGAGCTTCGCCATAACCATTTGAGAGTCCCGGAAACTGTTTAACAGCAACCCTGACTCAGTGAACCATCCACAGCATTGGAAATACACCGTCAGTGGAGAAGTGTTGAGAAGGTAGAATAATAGGATTATAAGGTAAAAGTAAGAGCTACGTCCGACTGTGTCATCTTACCTGTGGAAAAGCCTAGCTCTCTACAGATTACAAGGACGGTATTGTTATACTACTGCTGTTCAGCTGTTCAGTTTTATATCTTGAGCCTCGCACCCCAAGTAGACCTAAATCCACATAGTGCAATTTACAATTATAATATGCAAGATTGTTGGTTATTGCTTGTAAACACACTTTCCAGCGAAAGTGAAAGTAAAAGCCAACCCCAGATTCACTCTCGTTTGCTTTGTGTTTTTTTCTGAGCTGTCTCTTGAATGCCTGTAGTTTATGGTCTGGCGCTTGGTTGCTACCTTTTCATAAAGCCCTGACCTCACCTGAGTGCTGTGGGGATATACGCCCATAAACTTCCAGGGCACAGACAATAAGAGGCAAATAAGAAGATACAGGCAGAGGGCAGAGTCTCTGCAGAAAACGACACCTCCACACAGTGCTCATGGGTCATACGTGATGATTGAGATGGATTATTTCTATTTCAGTCTATACATTGTTTTTTAGGAAAACCCTGCACAGTATATCTATAACACCAGATATCTGAGTGATAGCTCTGGCTTGACATCTATTTCTAAAAAAAAAGATGGCCAAAATGCATCTTCACGATGTGTCAGTCATGTTGATTTATCAGGTAGTTTTAAGGTTGTGCAGTATATAAATTTCATTGTTCATTGTTCATTCTCAACATACAATACAAAAAAACATCTATGTATCTTTATCATGCTTTTCTACATGATTTGGTCCTGGCATGTTTCAATAAATGAAAGGGTTTCTTTTGCCTTTCTTTGTCCTCCTAATGGATTTGAGGAGGACAGCAGAGCGCTGGTACGCTTTCTCTGAATCATCACTTTCTAATTTGGGAAGCAACACATCTGCTACTAATTAACAAGACTGATTGAATCAAGGCTTTCACGGGCACACACATGGGTGCACAGACAGACGCGCAAACGCACACTGACATCTCACATGGGATAATTTCAGAAGGCAGGAAGCCACTCTTGTTGCGAACACACAAGTGTTGTTTAAGTCTTTTTTTTCCCAGTGACTGTGGCTTCATTTGTGAATATATCAGTGACATGGGTGTTGCGTGTCCTTATTTTTTTTATGTGATTCCAAATTGTATTTATTAAAGGTCTGTTGTGTAGGATTTAATGGCATCTAGTGGTGAGGCTGCAGATTTGAACCAACTGAAATGTCTCCTGTGCGCCAAGTGTGTAGGAGAACTACAAATGTGAAAATAGGAATCACCCTATCATGAGCCAGTGTTTGGTTCGTCTGTTCTGGGCTACTGTAGAAACATCATGGTAGACTCCATGGAAGAGGAACCCTTTTGTATGTAGATATACACTCACCAGCCACTTTATTAGGTACACCTTGCTAGTACTGGGATGGACCCCCTTTTGCCTTCAGAGCTATCTTAATTCTTCATAGCACAGATTCAACAAGGTGCTGGAAACATTTCTCAGAGATTTTGGTCCATATTGACATGATAGCATCACACAGTTGCTGCAGATTTGTCAGCTGCACATCCATGAAATGAATCTCCTGCTTCACAACATCCCAAAGGTGCTCTATTGGATTGAGATCTGGTGACTGTGGAGGCCATTGGAGTACAGTGAACTCATTGTCATGTTCAAGAAACCAGTTTGAGATGATTTGAGCTTTGTGACATGGTGCGTTATCCTGCTGGAAGTAGCCATCAGAAGATGGGTACACTGTGGTCATAAAGGGATGGACACGGTCAGCAACAATACTCAGGTAGGCTGTGGTGTTTAAACCATGCTCAGTTGGTACTAAGGGGCCCAAAGTGTGCCAAGAAAATATCCCCCACACCATTACACCACCACCACCAGCCTGAACCGTTGATACAAGGCAGGATGGATCCATGCTTTCATGTTGTTTACACCAAATTCTGACCCTACCATCTGAATGTGGCAGCAGAAATCCAGACTCATCAGACCAGGCAACGTTTTTCCAATCTTCTATTGTCCAGTTTTGGTGAGCCTGTGTGAACTGTAGCCTCAGTTTCCTGTTGTTAGCTGACAGGAGTGGCACCTGGTGTGGTCTTCTGCTGCTGTAGCCCATCTGCTTCAAGGTTGGACGTGTTGTTGGTTCAGAGATGGTCTTCTGCAGACCTTGGTTGTAACCAGTGGTTATTTGAGTTACTATTGCCTTTCTGTCATCTTGAACCAGTCTGGCCATTCTCCTCTGACCTCTGGCATCAACAAGGCATTTCACCCAGAGAACTGCTGCTCACTGGATATTTTCTCTTGTTCAGACCATCCTCTGTAAACCCTAGAGATGGTTGTGTGTGAAAATCCCAGCCAGTCTGGCACCAACAACCATGCCACATTCAAAGTCACTTAAATCACCTTTTTTCCTCATTCTGATGCTGGGTTTGAACTTCAGCAGGTCGTCTTGACCATGTCTACATGCCTAAATGCACTGAGTTGCTGCCACGTGGCTGATTTGCAGTAATGAGTAGTTGAACAGGTGTACCCAATAAAGTGGCCAGTGAATGTAAATGGCTCATTCTGGTGTATTGATTCTTAGTTTCAGGTGATTATACACTAATGGAAAAAATAGTTATTAATATTATATTCCATTTATGCCAATATATCCTCCTAAATCCCACACACTAGACTTTGGCGGTCTTAATGACGGTCAACACCGACCGACAATAATATAAGCTGCAAAACAACCAAGACTGGGAATGAGAAGTTTTATTTATTTATTTTATATAAAGATGTCTGATCTTAATTATCAGCAGTTTTGCTCATTTGCATTAACTCAAAATCTTGTCAAAGCCAGTGATGCATTAGGCAGAATTGCTTTGCAGGGACTTGGAAGTCTGCGTTGCATAATTGAGAGAAGTTATTGGATTAATCATCAATTACAGTTGACCTTCACATGTTTTACTCAGGCAGCAGTTTTTTTATTTCTACATCTTGACTAGAATAACTTGTTTCAAGTGAAAGTACTGCCATTACTTTTCTCTGTTACACTGTGGATTTTGATACTCGCTCTCTCCCTTCCTTAAACTCACTATTCACATCATTAGTTGTGTTGTAGAGACCATCTCGTGATGGGATCACTCTGACAGCAATAGGGATCCCTGTTGTGACGCCCATGGCAAAAATATGTCCACAGATAGACAGACACCTACTTCTGTGGTAGATCTTACTACAGTTGGTGTCCCCAGGACCACATTTTGCCTGGATGACACAACACAGACTCACAAGGTGAAAAAAACCAATACCTGTTGCATCGTTGTCACAGCCGGTAATGAACACAAACGTTCTATCTCATGCATATGGACTCAGTCTGCTGTTGTCTTTCTCTCTGTCCAGTGTTTGCTCATGTCCATGTTAAATATTTTCTTATCCGTACACACTCACATACAGTTTGTTTCCTGGCTCAATACTTATTCTTGACACATACACGAACACTCTGGAAATAATGTTTTTATACACCTCTCGCTATCTGACTGAGTGCTTTAACAGCTTTAGCTGTCGCACGCCGTCTTTCACATTGTAAATTTATACCCATTACCTACACACACATATATACAGAGGTTATCTGGCTTACCTAACACCAATATACAAGGTAAAATCTCAGGAAACTCATACACACAAGGTTCCTGAGTATTGTTCTATCAGATGATACCACAACATGAAAGTGTTCATTTCACAGTTTACATTTTTTCTTTTTTTTTTTGTTTGCATGTTTTGTTTTTTTCTCTTTTTTGGGTGTTCTCTTTTTTCTCCATGTTGTGTTTTGTTTTCCTCTTATTTTTTTCCCAACATTTTCTTTATCTTATCTACAGAAGCTGCACATGTGTTTTGCATACCTAATTCTCCGAAACAGCGAACAAGCAGCAAGGATGATTAAAACAAAACAATCAAAGTCAACCAAAGACATATCTGACATGATCAACTATTTAAAACCCATGTTTGACTGAACTTTGAATGAAGGCGGGGGGTAAAATGTCATACTTTAATTAAAAGTAAACTGAATTAGATTAGGTTTGTTTTTTGAGGACACCGTGACCTGACACAATTACAATTTTTTTGTGATTAATTTGAGTCTAATCTCTCCTCAGATCTTGGTGTCATATATTTTAATGAATCTTCATGACTTGTATCTAGCGTGTAAATATGATGCAGGTTTCGAGCATGCTCCTGGTCATGTTTATTCTGTGCCAGGCTCAGCTGATTTATACAGGATTTCTCCAGGGCAAAATTATTTTAGTCCATACAAAGGTATATTTTTAGTTTGAGATTCATGTTATAAGCTTGAAGCAATATTCAGGTTTATCATTTTTCGAAGCTGGTGAGAACAATTTGTTAAAGGATCAAAGGTAATTGTGGAATGTTGTTTTGTTTTGTGAAATGTTTTTGTAAAATATTGTTTTCTAAAATGTCATGTTTTCTGAAACGTAGTGTTTTGTGAAATGTAGCATTTCCTGAAATGTAGTGTTTTCTAAAATGTAGCATTTTCTGAAATGTTGTAGCGTTTTCTGAAATATTGTGTTTTCTGAAATGATCTACCATTTCCTGAAATGTAGTGTTTTCTGATATGTTGTAGTGTTTTCTAAAATGTAGCATTTTCTGAAATGTTGTTGTGTTTTCTGAAATGTTGAAGTGTTTTCTGAAATGTTGTAGCGTTTTCTGAAATGTTGAAGTCTTTTCTAAAATGTAGCATTTTCTGAAATGTTGTAGCGTTTTCTGAAATGTAGTGTTTTCTGAAATTATGTACTGTTTCCTGAAATGTTGTAGTGTTTTCTGAAATGTAGTGTTTTCTGAAATGATGTACAGTTTACTGAAATGATGTAGCGTTTTATTAAATGTTGTAGCGTTTTCTGAAATGATGTAGCGTTTTCTGAAATGTTGTAGCGTTTTCTTAAATGATGTACCGTTTCCTGAAATGTTGTAGCGTTTTCTGAAATGTTGTAGCGTTTTCTGAAATGTAGTGTTTTCTGAAATGATGTACAGTTTACTGAAATGTTGTAGCGTTTTCTGAAATGTAGTGTTTTCTGAAATGTAGTGTTTTCTGAAATGCTGTAGCATTTTCTGAAATGTTGTAGCGTTTTCTGAAATTTTGTAGCGTCTGCAAAATTTTGTGCCGTTTTCTGAAATGCTGTCATGTTTTCTGCTATGCTGTAGAGTTTCCTGAAATGTTGTTGTCGCATTTTGACCCTGAGGGCCACCATAAAAGAGGTTTCTTCCTTTCTAAAACAAATGGACGAGGTGATTGTAACCAGTAAAAACACTGAATAAAGCAGTGTCACGTTACAAATCAGTGTTTCTCCAATGCTTCTCAGCTTGTCGCCAACGGGCTGCTAGCCCAGCATCTCCTAATATGCACTCGCCTTTTTTCTCAGATGACTTAATATGTGCTCACCTTCTTTTAGTAAAAAGGAGGAGCTGAGTAATTTGCAGAGGTGCCTTTCTCTCTTAAACAAAGGGACAACAAATGGAGGGGCTGCTAACTATGGTGGCCAACCTGAAAACATGAATGGTCCCATCTAGAGTCAGTGTTTGGTTTGTGAAACTTGGTGGACTCCATGGATGAGGACCCGCTCTCTTTGTAGATATAAACGGCTCATTCTAAGGTAATAAAAAACAATGATTCTTATTGTCAGGTGATTATATATTCCATTTCTGCCAATATATCCTCCTACACAGGCTACTGGATCTTTAAGTAATAACAATCATGATAAAAAAAAGTAACTAAAAGCACTGCAGTTAACCTTTTCACTACGTTTCTATTAACAAAAAATGTGGTTGTAATTTGAGATATCCCATATCTCCATTCATGCATACAGGCACACATGATTACTTCGTTCTCAGAAAAAAAACCTCGAGCTGAGAAGAGACTTCTCACTCACTGACACTGAATATAGAGTTACCTGAACCCAAATATAACATCTTGTCCACAGTAACTTGCACTGGGTTGAGACCACAGTGACATATGCTGGACAACCTCTAAAGTTCAGAACACACACACACACACACACACACACACACACACACACACACACACACACACACACACACACCAAAAAAAAGCCTGTATTGTCTCTGTCTCTCTCTGATGGTCTTTCTCTAGCTGTCACTCAGTCATGCTCTCTCTATTGACTTTTCCTCTCCTCTTTATCTTCTTCCCATCACTCTTTCCCAGCCTGAGCCCCAGGAGAGATAGACATTCACAAACTCTATCTCCTCTTTCCAGCTCTCCTGTCCTCCATTTACTGATCTTCTTCACTCTATCTCTGCATCTAACTCCCACTCCTCCCCCACACAACATCTCTCCCCCTCCACTTTCTCACATTTAAATTCAGTGTTGCTTAATACAGTGTTGAAAGACAAGATTTAAAATGTAAGCACAACAATTCCTAATGCTCCACATCAGACAAGTATTACTGTCACTGTAACCCTTTCCATGTTATATAAACCTCACTCTCTCTTTCTCTGTCTGTCTCCATCTCTCTCTGTACATTCAGGAATAATGGATGACCATGTTGTGGTGGTGTCAAGGTCTCTACTGCTCTGTCCGTCGCCGCACTCCCCCTCCGTCTCCCTGTCTGCATCAGTGTGGTGATAGAGAGCCATGATTTGGCAGTCTTTCTCTCTCTTTCTCTGTCAGTCTATGTTGCTCTGTCTCTGTCCTTGTCTCACTCTCTGTCTGTCCCCCCACTAATAGATGGCCATGGTGGGGTGGATGTGTCAGGAGAGGCATTCTTGTTGGCTCCATTAAACTGTAACCTTGCTGCCATGAAGGACAATGTTATAACATCTCTGTCCCTCACTTTGATCCTCTCATGGAAATAAACAGGTACCCCGGGAGCTTGTTTCACTTTGTTGTGAATAAATTTGTCTTAGATTTCTGAAAACTTCCACTGAAACTGGAAAAACATAGACACGTATTTCTAAACAGTTTCATCACTTTACCAATTAAGCCCCGTTTCCACCAAGCAGTATGATACAGTTCAGTTTGGTACGTTTTATTTTGTTTCCACTGTGAAAAATTGTGGATGGTACCAATGGAACCGTTCCGTATTGTCCACATTTTTGGTCCCCCCCTCTGTTGGGGTACCTAGCACACAGATCTGGTACTAAAAGGTGGAGCTGTGAACACTGCAGTCTGTTGATTGGTCAATAGCAGACGGTCACTCTGCTCAGGGCTGAGTTTTGGCTGGTTTCATGTAACCACTGTTCATACTGTGGAGAGTTGTAGATATATTAGTAAACTGCAACTATAAAATTCTCACAGTAGCTGGAGTTGAAGAAAAAAAGTATTCACTGAGCTGATTAAAGTGGAACGTTAACTTGCATGAGTTGTCACTGTGACAACTTTGACCATTACATTAGTTTTTATATGACATAAACCTTTAGTAATGAGTGAATCTTCAAGCGTTTATGTTAAATTCAACCAGGTTATGTGAGCTGCATATATTCTAATCCTCACTTGGGGAAAAAAAACAAGTGTCGTGGAGCGTTGTTCCTGTGGGCTACACTACATCCCCAACTTGCCTTAGAAAAACTTAATGCACAAACTTTTAAATATCTCGTTGAGAGAAACTCTCACTGCAGCCTGTTCTATTATGTTCTGAAAATGTTGCATGCAACTCTGTTCCGTTTGATGATGCAGATGCAGACTTCTCTCTGTGTCACCAGTGATGAGGAAATACAGTGAGTGCTGGACAGAGCAGTGAGTGACAACAACCCCGCCCACATTTAAGAGTACTGTTTGTGGTGGATACTCTAGGGTCTAGGCACCATGTCTGAAAGGTTACTTTTGGTTCCAAAGGTACCATACTGAAAGTGTTTGGTGGAAAAAGGGGCTGTACTAAACAGCAAAAGTAATTAGTTACATTACTTGCTATATTACTTTTCTTCTTTACTCAACCCAGCATGGCCATGGACTGATAATGACCCCACCGCCTCTCCTAAACACACAAACATTGTGTTGGTTTTGCTTCTTTTTTGTGGTTTTGGCCTCAATGTGGCAATTTTGTGTCTCTTTGCGATAATTTGATCATATTTTTCTGCTTCTTTGAAGTCAGTGTTTGTCTTTGTGGTCCTTTTTGCCTATTTTTATGTGTTTCTTATGTGTCTTTGCATCTTTCTTTGGTCTATTTGTGTGTGATCATTTTGAGTCATATCCCAGTTGCCACCAACTCACACTGATGAAGGCCGGACGGCCGAAAGCGCTTTGTCCTTTAAAAATGCTTGAAAGGCCTCATTAAAATCTTTTTACCTGCTGACAGACATATCTGTGTGTCATCCTCAAACTGTTTTTGTTCTTGCTGGATATTTATTTGGACTACGCACCAGGAGGGTCAGAGCGCAGTGGTAATTTTTGAACGACCAGTTGCCACCTGTTAAATAAAGTGACATTCTGCAGAAGAAGGCAGGCCCCCTGGTGCTATGGGCCCCTGAACCTTTGCCTGGCAGGCCTGTTCAGTAATCAATCCATGAGCTTGGCCAAAAGCGCCATCAACACAACTCCAAAGTTGCCACCACTGACTACCAATAGCTAGCAAAGCACCTAGCTCAGCATTCCAGGTGTCTGGGCCTCACAGCGAAGCAACATTGGTCACATCCCAAGCTAATTCCTGAATGCCGGCCTTCCAGGGTAAGACACAACATGTAAATAAGACAATCGCGAGGCATTTTTCTCTTCTTTTGGCCATAGAGCAGTACTGGGATTAGTACATTTAATTTAATTCCAGAGTTTCAAATTCTACTTGTTTTTATAAAAAAAAAAAAAAAAAGAGCATTGCTTTTTTTTCAGTTTGGTCTCACCTTAATTTAGAGCCGTGACACTGGTGGAGAGAGTTCTGGGTGACGCAGTAGGTCAGTGCAATGTCTTTTATTTCTTCATCAACCAACATGGTGCTTCAAACGTGGAAGCTGATAGATCTTGTCGAAGTCATTGGTTAGGTGCGTGTGTTCTCTATTTCACTGGTACGGGACACAGAGAATTGCATTGGGCAAAGATGAAGGGAGGTATTCGATGTGGTGAAGAGCTGGCAAAAAACAATCAGACTGTGCCATCTAGCAGCAGTGTTTCAAAATAGAAGGTACTAGTGAAACATTCTTTGAATCACATTGAAATGAAATATTTGTTTTGATCTTTGTGTTGGTTCAACTTTTATTCTGCCGTGAAGGAAAGATAGAAAAATTGAATTCTTGTATGAGAGGATTTTTTTCCCCAGACTAGGCTGAGTGTTGCCCACACTGACTGATTGGTAAAAGTGGTATGTCATAAATTTACTTTCAGAAAATAAACTGTTTCATGGACACAGAGATTTGAAAATTTGACCTTTTGGGCTGAGAAATGCATCGTTCTGAATGCCTCGTCTATAGTTCTATACTGGTTGTCACCGCTGTTTCAACTCCATTCTGCAATTGGAAATAGGAGTGTGTTGTGACATGAATAGGCTTAATATATCTCCATAGACCATAACAAAGATAAGTGTGTACTTCACCAGTAACGTCCATGAACTGGCTTCTGCTCCAGTATTCACACCTAATCCTCAGCTTGAAGGCTTTGTAACGAAACGCTTACCGTACCTGGGGCATTAACTAATCAATCCTAATCAATTACTTGATATGCAGATTGATCATCTGTCACCCTGAAGCACTGATCTCATGATTGATTGATTGATTGATTGCTTTATTGACTGGTGTCACTGACAAGGGCAGAGAGGCTGTGGGGTGTGGACAGGGTGTTTTGTGATTGTCACTTGAAAGAAAATGTGCGTGCGCCAAGCAGACATAAGCACTGGCACTTGGATTATATATGATACATATAATATGATTATGAGGAAAAGAAAAATGTCAATGCTCACATCAGCTGTTTCCATAAGATGGATATGACGATAACAGGGACGTGGCACTCCCTTTCAAAACACCAATAACAATTGTGCAACCAAAAGGCTGCAACTTTTGGTATCATTAATTGTCACAGTGGGCACTGTCAACCTGCCATACATGCCACTCTCTAAGTTAACCCAATGAGTACAATTAATCGTGTACAGTCAAAGTCACAGTCAAGGACAGTTTTCTTAACCTGCCTGCCTTTAAACCTTTGAAAGTTCAGCTAAACAATATTTTTGCCAACTAAAAACACACTTTCATAAATAACAGGATAACAAGACCAGTCGGGAGTCAGACCCATTAAAATCTCTGACCCCATCGGCTATTGTCTGATGATGATAAAGCCACTGGCAAATGACCTCTATCAACAGATTCTGCATTATGTGTGCAGAATTTGTTGATAGATTTTGAAGTGTGCTGGTTTCTGTTTGTAGTCCAAGTTGTATTGACCAATCATGTTTGATCGGCAGGTAAACCGTCCATGTGGAGAGGTGGAACACATTGGCCAAAATGCAGTCTTGGAACCCAGTGGCTACTCTTTAACGATGAGTTAGCTTTACATTGGCTTTTTATTTTTATTTTTTTTATCAGTATTCATATGCAGATATCTGTTTGTAGAGACAGGCTGAAATGATCAGCACATGAAAGAGGAAGTCTTGGCTCGGATGCCTAGATGCACAGGACCGGCCTGAAATATTGGCCCTCACCCACAGAGGCTTTATCGTCATCAGACCAAAAGCAAATGGGTTCCGAGATTGTCCAGTGGATATCCAGGCCAAGAATTTCTCGTCCATGTGCCGATCATTTTGGCTAATCTCTTAAAACAGATATCTGCATTTAAATGCAGAAAAAAAAATTAAAAGCTAAATGGCTATGAGATGATAGCTGATGGGTTCCAAGCTTGCATTTTAGCCTGTGTGTTCTGTGTTTCTTGCTCTCCACAAGGACTGTTTACCTGCCACTTATATGTGATTGGTCATTACTACTTGGACCACAAATGCACACCAGAAAGTTTCTGACACCAAAAGCAAAATGACATGGAGACCCCCACTCCAATTGTCCTGGTGATGACCTTCTGCAGCGGGCTGTGTCAGGCTCCCCCTACTGCCCCCATCTAATAGAACTAGGGTTACAATATCGTAACCTTCAATTTGTTACTTGAAATTTACATAAAGTTTTTTTAAATTTATCTGCATTCAAATGCAGATATCTGTTTGTAGAGATAAGCTGAAATGACCAGCACATGGAAGAGGAAGTCTTGCTTTGGATATCTAGCCAATCATTTTGGCTAATCTCTTAAAATAGATATCTGCATCTGAGTGGTGATGGGTACCAAGATTGCATTTTGGCCAGTGTTTTCCACATTTTTTGCTCTCCAGGGAGACTGTTTACTTGCCACTTAAACGTGATTGGTCATTACGACTCAGACGACAAATGCAAATCGAAATGTTTCAGATACCAGCATCTTTTCCTGTTGCCTACAGATTCTGTATTCATACACAGATATCTGATTATAGAACTCAATCTCATTACAACAGCAGGGATCAGCTGTAAATGTGTCACTCAGGCTTTGCTTTTACTTCTGCAGCAGTGAACACCCAACAACATGTACAGAATGACTGTGTGACTCAGTTTGTCCAACATGGCAATTTCACAAGAATCATAGCTCTGTTTCTCACTGGCTCCACCCTTTACTGGACTATTTGCTTTGTAATGCTCCTCTAATCACAAGCATGCATTCACCCACTGAGAAGATACTAACATAGCTAGCCAATCAGGATGAGCCTACCTGAATACACATGGACCCCATAGGGAAGCCAATTCCCACTGTCAGATATCCTTTTTCTCTTCTGCAATGACATGTAGCATACTGAGCAGCTTCCTCCATGGATAGAGGTGCTGAGAGTGAGCAGGAGCATGAGATCAATGAAGTCAAGACTTCTGCTCCAACTGCCACACTCAGCTGCTGACTCCGGTCACTCCTGCTGATGATGACCATCTGCATCTGGCTGTGTCAGGCTCCCCCTGACCACACCCACCCAATAGAACTAGGGTTACAATATAGTAACCTTCAATTTGTAACTTGCTTTGAATGTTACTCATATATTTTTCTGTTTGCCCAATTTTCAAGACAAAACCCTTGCAGCAATCAAGTATGGTCCTTCTTTCTGTCTTTCCTAAGTCATACTCTTTCTACCCCTCTTTTCTTTGTTTATCTCATGTTCTTTAATTTTACAGTTCATTTTCTGTCTTTCTTTTCCTCACTGTCCATTCCTTGTACTCCTCTCTCCAAGGACCAAAAACACTTGTCCTGTTTAGAAATCACTCAATCAGTTTAGTGCAGTGTCCTTTTGAACTCTATCTCTACTCAGGCCTCCTCTACAAAATTGGTGACTTGTAGGGAAAAAACCCCACACCAACAAAAACCAGCTTACCAGGCTGAGTGACAGACCCGCACACACACACACACACACACACACACACACACACACACACACACATGCATGCTCGACTTATTGTCAACTATTTTGTGATGTTGATCCACAAAGAGCGCAGTCACGCAGAGAAGTGATAAGAAACAAACTGTGGAAGGTTGGGGAGGGGAGAGACAGTTGTGAGTGAGGCAGTGACGAGTGTGTGTGTGAGTCGGAGAAAGAGGAGGGCGCAACACAGATGTGACATAAGTGTTTTTGTGTGTGTGTGTGTGTGTGTGTGTGTGTGTGTGTGTGTGTGTGTGTGTGTGTGTGTGTTTAAGAGAGCAAGAGAGTTAGAGTGAGAGAGATCAGAGCATGTTGAGAGAAGCTTTTGGCTTTTCTCTCTGAGGATAAAGCTTGTTCCGGCCTTGTGCTGCTGAGTCCCGCCGCAGCACTGTCCATGGTGCTGAATCGGCTGGAGGGTCTTCCGTCTCTCTTTATCTCCCTCCCTCCCTTCCTCTCTTACATTTTCTCTCCTCCTCTCCGTCTTTATCTCTCGTGCCCTCTGATTGTCTTCTCTATCTCTCCCTCTCAACTTCACAGATGCTTTATTGTTATGAAACACAGCGTGTTGCCACGGCGATGTCAACACGTTCAGCACTGAAATGACAGTAGTCAACCACCACAAAGCAGCAACAAATACACAATGAACATACAAAATGAGATGTGAAAAAAAGGAAATGGCTATAAATAGGCAATTATTTTGAAAAATAACATTATTTTTCATACAGTATTTTTTCCCCTTTGCATTGCTATGCATTTGAATTGTATTCTTCTATGATATATTGGGCTGCAACTAAATAAGTCTAAAAAAGAGGACTGCCCGCAGCAGAAAGATGACAGCATTGGTAATTTTGCAAAATGGCTAAACCATAACATATTTACATTAATATTAAAGGGGTCTCTTGAACTCTGCTGTTTCCAGGAAACAAAGGCGGGAGTAGATATTGTGTCATTACATAGCCTCTTAGGGAGGAAGCCAGTGTGGATGGTCGGGTCACATGTGTGACTATGACATGGAAGACCAGTGTTTGCATCCTTTTTCCTACCAAAATCAGTGTTGTTTTCTTTTTACTCCCATGTTTCCTAACTTTAATCAAGTAGCATCACCATATGTAACTACAGTCAAAAAGAACCTTAAAGGCCCATACACATGATGCATTTTGTTTGCCCTCAAATCCATTGTTTCTAATTAACACATGTGTAAAGCATGCTCAAAGCGAGAATGAGGTTGCAAAACGTGAGGCGCACTGCACTGCCTTTATTTTTTTAAATTGAATGCCGCGATAAAAATTTTTTTTGCTGCAGCTTTTTATTGTTGCCAGGCAACCACACCATCACCTCCTCATCCTAACCTTTCTGTGAAATCAATTGACAGTAATTGGTATCTAGTTACTAAAATGGACAGGCAGAGGGTACTTGCTGTAGCTCTGGTTGAGGGTGAGAGGCTGTCAGCAAATAGTTTGTTGGGCACAGGGAAACAGAGATCTGTGTGGGTACATGAGACCCTAAAAAAGAGGTTGGCTCATGATGGCTGTTTCCAAGCATATTTTAAGATTACTCGGGGGCAGATTGACAACCTTTCAACCAACCAACAGTTTCTCCTCCATTGTTTACCAACTGTAAACCTGTTGTTGTGACCACTACAGAAAGCCTGTCTCTCAAATCATCCCACAGACTGATGGGGAAAAAGCTGAGATGACGTGGGGCGCTTTGCCACTCTGAATTGAAGGTTTTCAGTTCGAGGAGTTCAGAGCACTTTGGCAAAAACGCCAGGTGCCTAGAGTGCAGAAACACGAGGCGCGTCGCAACACAAAAGCTACAAGCAAAAAGCTTCATTCTTATTTAAAACTATTACAAAAAGCCGCCTCCAGCTGCTAAAACACTTTCAGTTTGATCAGGGCCTTAGGGCACGATGGCTGCACCCTGAAACAAACAGAGTTCGACTTCTGGAATGCAGCAGTGCACACCACATGTCATGTAAAAAGAGCAATTAACCACAGCCAGCAGATATCTTTCCCTTCTTCCTTAAATATCAGTCTGTGGTAAATATGGAAGAGAAGTTGATCGTTTTGATGCAGGGCTACCCTGAGCTTTACATCTGTCCCACAGACAACATTTTAGGCCTAATACACACTACAAAACCACACCTGGAAGATCAGCTCTACACTCAGGATCTCTGCTAAGTAGGCTATCATAGGGTGCGAGTTGTGGTTGCTTAGCAACCTCAGACGCAACCTGCTTCTGTGCCCTTGAAAATTGGCACAGAGTAGGTTCAAGAGTAGCACCCAGCACCTGACCTTGTGTTTTCCAGGTGATTGAAGACGTGGCACGTGCACTGGCCCCTAAAACTTACTTTTTAATCTTAATCCGCATTTAATTATTTTTAAAATTAATCTTAATTTTTAATCTGATTTTTAATTTCCCATATTATCTTTCTTTATATTGCCTCTTATCCACTGTATTTCCGTATTTTCCTTGTATTATTATTGTATTGTTGTGTGACACTATATAAATAAATAAAGTTTGGTTTTGCTAACCATGACAATGATTATTCCAAAAGAACCAGTTACCTTGTTTAGTTTTGAGGACACTATAAACTATATTTTATCTTTCATTTTCATTGAACTGTTATTTTTCCAGTTGATCTAATAATAGTTTAGTCTCTAAAATACCAGGTAACCATGGAAAACTTGTCCACCAATAGTCCAATACCCAAATATATTTAATCTACAATAATATAAGACAGACAAAAAAAGACAATCCTTAAATTTTAAATAAGAAGGAAACAAAACATATTTTAAATTTCTGTATGATAAATGTCTTTACGTTCCTCGACTAATGGCTTAATCGACTAATTATGTGCTAAAGACATATATAGCTGCACTGGTAACAGACTCTTTGAATTCTGGAATAAATTTTAATGGATTTCATGGGAAAAATGCACATATTAGCTTGAATTAAGGGATGTAAACATCTTGGCTCCTCCAAAAGGAGGTGGCCCCTCACCTTTCCCTTGGAGCAGTGTGATCACAGCCCGTCTTCCCGTCCTGTGCTCACTGACTCTCTTCACCTCCAGGGTTTATTAGTCACACTGGTGTGGTGCTGTACCCTTATAAGTAGGCCTACTATCTATTTAGGGATGAATGTGTTTCCAGTTTGCGTCAGGATTGTGTTATTCCCTCCATATTTGTCTTTGTCTTTGTCAGAATTTGCTTTTGGACAGATGCTGTTAAGGGTTGGCTTGGCTGAATGAAGCTGTAGGACCAGCTGGCTGATGAAGCCTCCGCGTTGGCTCTCTGCAGCGGCGAGAAGCAAAGGTGCTGTTTGCTAAATGATTGTCAAATTTGAAAAATCATGTTTGATATTTATTAGAGGGTATTGGCCAAATTATGCCTGACATGCAGAGTCTTGAGGGCAGTAAAGATTTGCAGAATTTTACAATCAACGCTCCTCTGTCTCTCATCTCGTCTCTCTCAACCTTATTCCACTTCTTTATTTTTGCTTGCTCATGAGCTAAATGTCATGGCTTAATTTGTATTTATTTTTATTGGTATAGACCAATACTCTTACAGCTCTGATAACACATCTCAGCGGGATCCTTCAGATTAGTGATTAGTTTTCGTTTGAGGATCCCAAAATGAGAAAATATTGTTTCTCCCCGGGGACACCCAGTCTAATTAAAGCATTGCTGCTATGGATAGGAACCATCAAAAACAAGACTCGTTTTCTTGTTCTGGCCAATAGTTAAAGATGTGCTGCTGCAGGCTTATTAAAATCTCATCACATTATGTCTTCAAATGCCACCAGAAGTGATTTTAATGCATGTTGTTTCCCAGAATAAACGTCCAAAAACCTCCACACCTCACATTTGTCTCTCACTTGGTCCATCTCCCTCACACGGGCACACACATTTATTTTCTTTTATTAGACTGACCTTTAGCCTGTATAGCCCAGAGGTGTTTCTACTTAGATTGAGGTTATAGAACATGAAGCAAAACGTCAGAGTTTTCATTTCCCTGGCCCCTGATCTCTGTCCATTCTCTTAATCTGTTTGTCTGGTTATTTCTGCCCTCCTCTGTTATTCTCTTTATCTCTTTAGTATTCCCTGCCCTCTAATTCCAACCACCACCAACAAGCACAACCCTGAACTGTTTTGCGTTCTGCCGGCAGTGCACCATATAATTTGTCCCATCTCTTGCTAATCAGATAATTGCAGAACACTCACACTTCATAATCCATGAAATCCTGCAGAATCTGTAAAGTGAGCAGACTAATCTGCCTCCTGTGCCGGCTGTTTCACCCGATTCTGGTGGTAGCATTCATCACCGCAGCTACAGAGTGACGGCGCCATTGGATGCTTTGGTTATCTGTGTCAAAGAGGAAGTCACATACCTCTGCATCTATGGCAGTGACCCCTAAACAGAAGGTTTATGTCATACACCAGAGACCTTTTTATGTTGCTTACTGTTTAGCTGTCACATCTCCAGCCTCCCAGTGGTCATTGCAAGCATAATTATGGATTTCTTTGCAGGACGAGTTTCATGACATCATAAATTAAAGGTCCAGTATGGAGAATTTAAGGAGATATCAATATCAAATATCAATTATAATACATTATGCATGTTTATTTTGGTGTAAAATTACCCAAAAATAAGAACTGTTTTGTTTTTGTAACCTCAGAATGAGCCATCTATATCTACATAGGGAGCGGGTCCTCATCAACGTAGATCGGCATGTTGCACTGCCATGTTTCTACAACAGCCTACAACTGACAAACCAAACACGAGCTGTAGATGGGGCCATTTGCCTTTTCGTGATAGCCACCATTGTTAGCAGCCCCTCTATGAGACGAACACTGCTTCATTCAGTGTTTTTACCGGTTTAAATCATTTGGTCTGCTTGTTTTAGAGAAGGGGAGACCTCTGTGGATAATTCAGCTCATGGTAAAAACCTCTTGAACGTCTGGATAGGAAATAAGGTGAGCACGTATTAGTTAGCAGAGAAAACAGGGGAGCACACATTACCATGTGCTAGGCTAGCAGCCCATCTGTGATGTGCCGGATAGCATATGAGAACTACTAATTTGTAATCACCTGGGTCTCATTTATAAACCTTGCGTACCCACAAAACTAGGCCTGAAATAGGCGCACACCACTTCCCACGCAAAGGTTGTTATCTGTAAAAACAGACAGAGAAACTTTGACCTGTGCTTACACACATTTTGGAGATGGGAAATTGGCGACGCACATGGTGAGGTGAGAGCCTGACTGTAGAAATTGTTGAATATTTTTTGGCGCATGCCAGTTTTGGCTTTCCTTCGTAGGTACATTTTTAGTATGGATCCCGCGCATTGTTTTACAAATGAGACCCCTGGTCCATTTATTTTGGAGAGGAAGAGACCTCTGCAGATAATTCAGCTCCCAAATCAACCAAAGACAAACTCCCGAACAATGAACACTGAAGGAATTCTGAGCAGGACAAGTTTCAGCTGGTTGAAATCTGTGACCCTCACCACTAGAGGCCACTAAACCCCCCTTAATTTTACACACTGCTCCTTAAAGTGTTTCAAAACAGGAAATATAGCTGCACATTGGTGATATGCCGCAGTCCATGATAATAAAATGAAAATAACGAGCAATACATGACACAAATACAATTAGCTAAAACTCACTCCTTGGCTGTTATAGGGCAAGCTTTCATGTCTATCTGCTGCCAGCAGCCGGTTAGCTTTGCTTGACATAAAGACAGGAAACAAAAAGGAAACAGCTAGCCTTGCTCTTAACAAAATCCACCTACCAGCACCTCCAAAGCCTCCTAATTAATATGATGAATTCCACTTGTGTAAATCAAAGTGTTAAAACTATATTGTGGTTCCTAAGGTCTTGTTTTAGGCTGCCAGCTGTAGCTTTAAAATACATATACCACACAGACGTGAGAGTGGAATCAGTCCTCTCATCTGACTCTCAGTAAAAACGCAAATTAGAGTATTTTGAAAAACATCAAACTATTGCTTGAAAAGTAGAACATTGCTGCCAATTATGCCTTGGCAACCAGGAGTAGTATTCACAAACATTCTGAGAATACTAAAACTTAGCCTAAACTTTTTTGTAAGGAGTCCCAGCTTAGGAGCGATTTAGGAAAATTCTCAGAGCAACTCTGAGCAAGGAAGAGACAGAAACTTTAACCTTAGTGAGGAGGTGTGGTTGACCCATTGCTAGGTGTGATACTTTCTTTTCACAGATGTGATTGGTTGTCACAGACACACCTCTTTATGAGCCTACAAGGTGTGGACACCCAGTGGAAATGAAATGAACTGCTGTTTGTGAAAGTGTTGTCATTGTTAGTGTGATCACTCTGCTGATGGAAGGTTGGACAGACCAAAGTCATTACTGCTGCACTTTTTCTAAATATCTTTGTATTGTGATCATTTTGTTTCTGGTATTATTGGGTTAGGTGGGAAATGTGTGTGTATCCCTAACGACATTAACCACAAATAACCTGCACCATCTAATCTGTAGCATTTCATCAACTCACTGTCATCCAGCGTTTGAAGGATATTTCTCCAGCCTCTTTGTGTTTCCTCCATTTGTCCCCTGCTTAAGAAACTCTTAAGCCTCTTAAAAGTCCTCCTCCCTACTCCTCACTTTAGGAGCTCTCTATAGGTCTAAGATGCTCTGTGAATAACTTTTATCTTTACAAGGACCTAGTCTTAACTTAACGTCATGATTCTAAGAGTTTTCGTTGAATTTTGTCATGAGGAGCAACTCTTAGCACAAAGCTTTGTGAATACAGCCCCAGGAGTGCAACTAAGATAGGTTACAGTTTAACATCAATTTTTTTCAAACAATATACAGTGAGTGTGTGGGGACTGTGAGAATTTGTATGGATATCTTAATATTGTTACCACTAAAAACTTTTTTTGTGTTGGATCCCATAAGGGCTGGGTGATATGGTAGCATCGAATGTAACAATATTTTTGACCAAATACCTCAATATCGATATTGTGACGATATTGTATTGAATAAAATAAAGAATCATAAAATCTAAAATTAAAGAATTATAGAATAATTTTATTCTCCATGTACATGCTTCCCCTCGGGCACCATATTCAGAGACATGGTGTCTCTTTTAATTTTTATGCTGATGATACACAGATTTACCTGCACGTTAGATCCACAGACCCAGGAATTTGTTCACTCAATGACATCTTACTGATGTCAAAAATTTTTCTTTCAGACAAAACAGAGATTGTTGTCCTCGGGCCCCAGCACGTTACTCAATTAATTCGGCCTTTGGCTGGTCCCCTATTGGATAATATCAAGTCTGGTTTGCCTAATTTAAGTTTTGGGCAGCATGTCACAAAGCTCGTGCAATCATGTTTTTATCATCGTAGCAATATTAAAAAAATGATCCATTTTAACTTTTAAAGACACTGAGACAATTTTACAGGCCTTCATCTCTTCACACCAACGGCCTCTTTTCTTAGTTAAATCAAAAATCTATAAATTGACTCCAGACTGCACGGAATTCAGCTGCCAGGATTTTAACCAGAACCAAGAAATGCGATCACATCACTCCAGTTTCTTTACACTGGCTCCCAGTATGTTTCAGAATAGATTTTTCAGATTTTACTGATTACTTTAAGGCTCTTCATGGTCACTCTCCCAGCTATATCTCCAACCTCTTAGTGCCGCACATGCCAGGACGTACTTTGAGGTCCTTGGGCAGAGGTCTCATGGTCCTCAAGGTCCGTCTGAAAACTATAGGGGACAGAGCGCTTGCTGTCAGGGCCCGAGGCTCTGGAACAATTTGCCTGAGGAAATCAGGTCGGCTGAGTCAGTGATCTTTTTTTAAGTCCCTTCTTAAAACGTACTTTTATTGGAGAGCCTTTCCTGATTTTACTTGAGTTTTAAATTAATTTAGACTGACTTTTATTTCCTCAGTTTCCTCAGTTGCAGCCTTTAAAATAATAAAAAAAAAAGATATTACAATAACCAAAATCTAAAACAAAATCTATTCTCATATTACAGTGTTGATATAGTACACTGTATTTCATTTTATCTTTTTTTATAAAAGAAATAACCACTTATGTGTTACCTGAAGGATTTAAAGCCATAATACATTGTGAGCAAAGTCAAGGAACTTGTGTACTTTTACCTGAGGACACATTTACATCCCCACGGCCCCCTTGAGGTCCCCATCCCTCACTTTGAGAACCTCTGGCCGTGCCGACATGCATTGTGTCTACTGACGGACCTAAACTATATCCTCTACTTCTCCCAGGCAAACGCCCGGCGATGGCATCACGCACAGTCGTCATAACGTATCCATCCGTTATTACCAGCTTGTAATCCAGGAGTAGCGACTTGTCAATAGACAGAGCAGGACACGGATCCAGGAGGAAGGAGACAGACAGGAGAGGAGCGGGTAGGCGTATCGCCTCCCGGGACAAACCGCCGCACAGTGTGAAAGTAGCCTAACTGCAGGAGGGGACGGAGAGGCTCGCCGTGGAGGATCAGAGCGCCTTTTAACGCAAGGAGGGAGAGGGACATGATTTGAGGCTGCTTTCCTGTCGGGATTTATCATCTTTTTTTTCTGACCTATAACGTCTCCATCTATAGGCTGCCATCCACCGGGCAGCACGCACTGTTGTCCGGTGCTCTCTCCTTTGGAGAGACCGACGCGGAGAGAAGAGAGAGGTCAAGACAAAGTCACTTCTTTGGCTGGAAAGGGGGGAGACGTGCATTTACAAAGCTCCTCTGATCCTGCAGCTTCTCTTTTACCCATTTACACTCTACAGTTTCTCACCTCCAGGCGGATAATCACCTACAACCGGAGAGGATTATTATTCTGTTACCAAGAGCAGGTTCAATGCAAAGAGCTGTGAATGAGTGAGGTGTGATGTTGGTGCAGGAGTGACAGCTACTGAATGGGGGAGCAAAGAGCATTTACGGGGGAGCTTTACGTGGAGACCGGCTGAGTAACCCAAAAAGACGACGGTGCCCGGTTTCAACGCGTACAGACACGCTCCCTCACTCTGCCTGCCCATTGCTTTGCTCTCCGCTCTGGACACTGGATCCCAGCGATATTAACCCCGACGGATGGGTGTTTTCCTTTAAATGACCGATTAACGGAGTCTTAACGGAAACGCGGGGAGCTCATGTGGTGACCAAATGAGTGCGCAACGCGGCGGTGCGCCGGTTTAACGGCGTTTTTTTTTTTATTTTACCACGCGCGCAGTTGTGTCCCAGTGGATCAGCAGCGGACACCGGATAGCTGTAGGTTATCGGCTGCCACCGGTTCGTGTACCCGCACCAGGCTTTTAATGCAAAGTCGACGGGAACTAAATTGAAACGCCTCTCCTGCCCCGCCACCACTCCAAGAGCCCCGCAGCGCGACCAGCGTTGCGCGGTCCAAGACCCCCCTTACCCCCCTACCCCCCCAAAAAAGTGGATATGATTTCTTATGTGGTTTGAAAATACATCTGACCAGGAGGAGGATTATTTAACACATTGTTTGCTGAGTGGAGTTCATCACCTGGCTTGACAAAAGGGGGAGATAACCGGAGGAGAAACAGCCTCTACCTAACCGGAGAGGAAGAGGAGGGAGGCGCGCAGGTATGACAGTCTCTTTATCTACTTTTCTCGTCCGTCCGGTTATCGCTCTATTTCCTCCCTCTTCTGCTCCCCGCATCACCTTATGCTTTCTGTGTCTTCTCGTTTATGTGTGCCGCAACGGTTTTTTTTTAAGAGATTTGTAATTTCAGGAGAGCCGAGTTGAGTACACACAGAGAGGGAGTGAGGGAGAGGAGAGGAGGCAGATGGGGAGATAATGGCGCTGGTGTTTTCTCTCTCATACGATTTAGAGATGGTGATATCCTTTCTCTAGATTAAAGACAGGAGGGAAGGAGGGGAAGGGATGCTGAGGGAGGTGCAAGGTATGGGAAGTGTGAAGAAATGGGTCTGGAACAGAGGAGGAGATGAAATAGGATACGAAAGAGGATAAAATAGCATGGGAGGACGAGGGGTGAAGGGGAGTCTGAGAGTTTAGGAGAGAAAGGGCGACGAGGGAGGGATGGATGGATATAGAAGAAAAACTGAAGGGAGGAGAAGGTCGCAATTGATTAAATTGGGGGGGGCAGATGGAGGAGAGCAAGGCAGGGGGAGCACAGACAGGGGGGAGAAGTGAGACAGGAGGGACTTAAAAGGAGTTGTTAGGGGAAGAGGGCAGAGGAGAGGGTGCTGTGATGGAATACAGAGAAGGAGCAGAGAGGAGATGGGCTGGGTGATAGGAGAGAGGTGTTCAGGGGAAAGAAAGAGGAGAGGACATAATGGCAGGTGAGAGGGAGGACTGCTAGAGAGGTGAATAGAGAAAATAGGAGAGGACAGGAGAAGGTAATGGAATGAAATAGATAGTGGAGCAGTCGGGGTGGAAAACGACCAAGGGGCTATAGGAGCAGAATGAGAAAAGACATAGAGAGCAGGTGTTGCAGCTGGCATTGAAATGATCCCTTAAGAAAGCTCTAACAGCGGCATGCTGGAGGCCAAGTGAAGAATACCCTAACAGTGCTATGCTGTAGCTACTGTACAGTATTATCCAACGGTCGCTGCTGCTGCACCATGGAGACAGAAGGAGGGACGCACAGAGAGAGTCAGAGAGGAGGGGAAGCCACAAAAAGCTGCACACAGCCAACAATTTAGTTTGCCGTGTCAGCTCATCAGCTCCTCTTTACCTGGTGAATTTTCTGGTCCTTAACTGCCCCATTTGCATTTTGATGGGGTTTTGCGATGGCTCTAAGCCACCGTAAAACACATGTAAACACACATGCAAGATTAAATGAGGTTTGGGGGAAGTCGTTTGCTGGTGTTCCTGTTTCTGTCTCCAAATGTGTATAACTGTGGCTTAGCTGAAGCCTTGTCTCGATATTTCAGTGCATTTTGTCCGTCTCTCTTGCTTGTATTGACACATCATGTTTGAATGTGGCTTGGAGCACTGGCAGCCTTGAACGAGTTTATAATGCATTGCAGATCTCAATCTTAATGCATCTAATCATCTTGTGCATTTAATCATTATCTTAACATGCTGTACTACAGTGGGAGATGCTGGAAGTATATGGAGTCATACAGAGCACTTGCTCTCTGCGTGTATCTTTGAGCACATGACCCCGTCTGCACCACGGCATTCACAGTCAAACTCAAATACTGACAGAAGATTTTATTAAGATTGAGCTTAGAGCCTCAAACTTGGCAAATATGCCCAAAGAAGATTGCAGGCTGACTTTCCCTCCAAACCAACACGAAAATAAATTTCAATCATGCTTGTGTGTAATTAGTAGTTGATGTAGTCCTAGAGTGGGCTGTAATGAGCTGGGCCGTGATTCTCCAAAGCATCGTGGTAACTGACATTTCTGTCACAGTGTGCGTGCCAACATGCGCACAGGATTCTGGGTTATAGCTCATATTCTGGTCAAGCTCTTATTAAAGATGCACTGCTCATGCATCTTCATATCCCACTCATGAATACCACTATACATGAATAAACGGAATATTCTCACACTGCCATGGAAACTGACTTTACACAGGCAGTCGAAAAATAAAAATAAAATGTACAAAGTGCCTCAGGGAGACATTTCTAGGTATGGCTATTTTAGTTTCCTCATAGTGTAACATATGCTTTTCTTTTTTTAATGCACATATGTGTCACGTGGAGCAACACAAAACCACAACACTTGACAAATAATTGGATATATCAGTGGATGCAAACAAACAATTAACAACAGCAATGCGTGCAAAAGCAATGGCTCATAGCGTTTTACGTGATGCTGAAGGTGAGACATAAAATTGGACATAAACTGTTTAATGATCACAAATAGCCCCGTTTGTGAAGTCGCCCAATCCGTGACGCTACTCTGAACGTTATATTTATTCATGTGTGAAACACTGTTTGTGTTCTCTTCTTGGAAAATCACATTAATTGTTTTGTTTTTTGTTGAAAACACTTTTACTCACATGTGAGTCATTTTCAATGAGTGTATGTAAACACCCCCATTTGCTAACTCACAGCATATTATAGCACACTAATGGCTAAAACTGAGGAAGACATTAAATTTAATTTTGGTATAGCTAATGTAGTAAAAAGGTTAGTCATGACTGTGTTGCATTAGAGCAGTGCTACAAATTGATAAGGAGGCTATATCAGTGGCATAGTGGGCGAGCAGTGTGAGGTTAAATTAATATAAGAGTCAGAGTCTCTGTCAGGATCTGTATAGGTCTTAAAGAAACAGTTCGACATTTGGGGATCACACTCGGTCACATTCGTGCAGAGTTACAACACTACCTTCCACTTTTTTTGTCTGAATGATAACTATGAAGCTACCGTCAGTAGCAGGTTATCTTAGCTTAGCTTAGCATAAAGACGGAAAACAGTGGAAAACAGCTAGCTCTGTCTTAAGTAGGGGTGCCAACGCATTGGTTTTCAATATTCTGGAATGAGATTAGATTTTGTCTAAGATTTTGGATATCACAATGTCACAAGTCTTGTCTTTTGCTTTTTTGAAGGCTGTATTACAGTGGAATGATACAATTTTCTGAACTTACAAGTAGGCATGTGCTGGTTACCGGCGTCACGGTTTACCACGGTAAAAGATGTCACGGTGTCACTAACCGCCTATTTTCTGTTCTGACGGTAAAGGCCGACGGTGTAACCTACGCTACGTTTCATAAATGGGAACTTCAGGAGCTCAAAACTCAGAAATAACTCTGTGGCAGTCGTACATTTTAACTGGTACGCACTCTGAAATCATGCACGTGCAGCCGCTGCAGTCAGCACAATAATTGGGGGGGGGCAGCCTCAGTCAGTCAGTACGTCAGTAATCAGTGTAAATCCACTCACGTGCAAACTGCAAACATGGCTGGAGGAGGTGAAGCTGAACTTTTCCCACGGCAAAAAGGACAAAGTCGGTGGTGTGGGACCATTTAGGCTATCAGAAGAACCCCCAGAGCCAAGGCAAAAACCCGCTCCTCCTGTGCTGGGCTCCAGTTCCCAGTCAGCCGTGTTCACAGGAGGAAACTATGCGGAGCGTGTCAGTGTCGGTACCCCCGTCTACCTCGCGGCTGTGCTGGAGTATCTGACCGGTGAGACCCTGGAGTTGGCTGGAAACACTGCCCGCGACAACAAGAAGACCCGTATCATCCCCCGTCACCGGCAGCTGGCTGTCCACAGCGACGAGGAGCTCAACAAGCTGCTGGGCGGAGTCACCATCGTGAAGTTAAGAAACGGCTCTATTAAACTTTTAACGGGCCTGTATCAGCCTACACATTTAAACAACTGGTGTGATGATGCATTGCACTGACAGGAGATGCCTGGTACGTGCTGTTGCTCATGAATGGTCAAACGAATATTAGCCTACCGTTTTAAAGTGTAGAGCGCGAAAATAGGACGACGCCTGTTTTATTATTATTATTATTATTATTATTATTATTATTATTATTATTAATATCATTTCCGCGGTAATACCGGTTACCGTGGTATGTTTGCCCACGGTTATCATACCGTTAAAATCTCATACCGGCACATGCCTACTTACAAGACTGTTACATTATTTGTCTTTAACCACTTACCAAATTATTGATGGTATTTTGGAAGGTATTTGGTCAAAAATTATTATATCTGATTTTCTCCATATCACCCAGCCCTTGTCCACAGGTAACAAAAGCCACCTACCAGCGCTTCTTACGTTCACAAATTACCATATTATATCTTGTGTGTTTAATAGGTACAAAATTGAAGTGTTAAAGCAACATGTCTTGATTTGGGCCATGTGCTGGATAAGTTCTCAGGTGCAGTAACTAACTTCCTGGTGTCTCAGCTGGTTGACTTCCAGCCTCGCCGGGACAACAGGACTGCAGGGACTTACTGCGTACAGTGTGTTTATTGGTTAGGTTTAGAGGTGGTTAGTGGACTTTGTCAGTGTTGTGCATGAATGTGCTAAAAATAACGCCATTTATTGAGCTGAACACATCAGTTTTACAACTTATGAACCTGAACGTGAGCGTTGGTCACTCTTGCAACACCAACAATGCGTGTTTTACGGCACCCCAGGAAATAACGCAGAATAATCAGCAGGGCTCTACCGACCATTTGGCACAGCGGCTCTACTTTTTTTGGTCCACTTGTGTGACTCTAAAGAAAAATTAAACAACACTTAGGAGACAACACAGCATAGCATGCATTTTTGGAGTGAAGGATGCACAGTCCTGATAGTTGCTGGCTTGACAACCCCTGGCAATGAGCCAAAGATCCATTGTTTGTAGTTTAACCCTCCAACAACTTCATCCTCCATTCCATCAGTCCACTAGCAGACCACCCAGCTCCCAGGCTGTCCATCCCTGGGAGCTGACTGCAGCACATCGGCCAGCGTACAGAGGTAACTGCGGTGTTCCCGGAGCATTGCTGAGCATCGCTGAGCATCACTTTTCTTAAGAACTGCATTCTCTAAATTTTGTGCTCTGAAGAACTGAAATCATGACACATCTTTCAGCTACAGAGGCTGTAATGAAGCTGATGGGGAAGCTTGTACCAGCTCGCTTGGAATCATATATATTTTTTTTATTTTTCTCAGTGATGCATAATTGGTTCAGGCTAAATTAAATTTCCTTTAAATCTACAGTACATGGAGGACATGGATGTAAACTAGTTCATTTTTTGGGACTGTGAAATTAGTTAAAAAGTTTGAATTACGACTATAAACTAGTTAATTTTAATGGGTGTGAACTGAACTTCGAGCTCGCTCTGGTGAAGTTTGGACTCACACAGCACTGGACTTTGTTATATTTGGACAGAGCTTGTGTAGTTCCCCAGTTCCAATTCTCTACGCTAAGCTATGCTAATTGGCTGCCTGCCCTAGCTACATATTTACAATTGAGAGAGCGGTATCTTTAGTTTCACACCCTCCACAAGAAAGCCAGTGGGCATATTTCCCAAAATGTATAACTATTCCTTTAAACATCAAATGTCAGAGTGGATTAAGGACAGACTGGACTGGCAGACTCACAGATACTGCACAACCAGTTCAAAGTTGAAGGAAGGAAAGGCTGAAATTTTCTGCCAAGTGGAAGGCCAGAGACTCATTTGACCCTGATTTCCAGTATGAAAACAGGCCGTGAAAGTGGCGCTTCATGATCCCTCTGGCTTACTGGGGTTTAGGCTGGAGGTTACAGAAAACCCACCAGAGGGATAACTGGGGCCAGAGAGTGTAAGAAAACAGCTGTCAAACCTCCGGATCATTCTGAACAGCGCACTCATACATACACTGCTGTCCCATCACTCAGGTGGCTATGACTCAGATTAGCAAATGGCTGGGTTCTTTACTCCCTCCTAATTGAGTGCAGCAGTGGTGGGAGATTGATAGGAGATGGCATGTGACAATTGAAAAGTGAGAGTCCCTGAACACTTCCCCTACTTCTGCACGAGCTGACAATGCAATGTACTTCATGTTTACGGTTTATTAAATCATGCTGAGTCAAAGAAGGAAGGAGGAAGCTTGATTCATGGAATAAAATCAGTCTGGTTTTGATACATCATCACAACATAATCTTGGACTGTCTCTGTCGCCGAAGTTGTAAGATGGATTACACAATTATAAGCCTTGAGCAGCAAAGGTCTGTGCTAATAGTGTGGTTCTGAATCATCAGTGGCCATTATTCCTCATTATGTCTGATTGGCCGGAGAAGACGCCCGAGCACCCTTTGAACTAACTTTGAACTATGGAGCCCTCTTCTTTTGGCGCCATGTAAAATACCTTTCATTCTGTCAACATCAGATTGAATAATGAAGCTCGAGAGAAGTGTAAATGCTGGAGGAGTGTAAGTCTAATTGATTGATGTGTCTGTGTGAGCGAGAGAGACAGAGCAGAAAGGAAAGGGAACTCACACAGAGAAGCTCAATGAGTTTTAGAGAGAGCAGGAAAATACAGTTTCATCTCTGTGGGGAAATGATGTATGAAGGTCTGCAGGTAAAAGTGAGGCTCACGCAGTGTTGTCTCTGACTTCGACTGAATATATATTTGCACACATTGTTGTTGGATATTTTAACACGCCTGTTTTTTTTTATTCAAAAAAAGGAAGGTGGCACAGAGATGGGATGATGTGGCAATGGGATGATGTGGAAAAATGGAGTGATGAAAGATGTGCAAGGAAGGGCAGGCTGAAGAAATAGACAGATGAAAGCAAGGGAGGAGAGAAAAGAGAAAGGCTGGAGGTAGTAAGAAGAAAGAAAAATGAAACAAAGGAGGCTTTTGAGGAGGGACTGACCTTTATTCAACAAGATGGGTCAATTAAGAACAAATTCTGCGTTTGGGTGACGCAGAAAGAGGAGGAGGAGAGAAGGAAATGCATAGAGCAGTGAAAAGAGGAGGAGGCAAAGGAGGAGGAGGAGGAGGGGGAAAGAAAAGGACGGGACACTTCATGATAGAGAGGATGCGTAAAAGAGGAGGAAGGAACCAGAAATGAGAGGAAAAAAAGAGCATAAGGTGAGAATATTTTGCCGTGAAGCTCTAGGTGTTAAGACTGTGATATGGCGACACACTGTTTTATAGTTCTAATGTCCAAAATATGTCATCATGATGTGCTCAACACAGCGACATGCTGTCCACTACAGTAGGGGTTTAAATGTCTACACAGTTAGTGTGTGTGTGTGTGTGTGTGTTTGTGTGTGTTGGTGTGTGCATGTGCCTGGCAACAGATGCTGGTTCAGTGGCGCAATCCCACCTCACCAGGGAAGAGCGGGTGAGAGATGCTGCTGAAAGAGAGACTGAGAGAGAGGTGAAGAGAGGGAGGGAGGGATGGTGCCAGGAGAAAGAGAGGAGCGAGTGGTGAGCTGAATGCCAAGCAGCATGGTATTAGAATAGTGCTGTGTTGAGCAGGCAGGCAGAGGGATATAACACTGCTCAGCTAAACCACAGCATCCTGTAAGTTTCCAAACTTCGTCTCTGGGGATGACAGTTTTATTATCTTCCCCCCCCCCCCCTTTCTTCTTCAACCAATAACAAGCCTTGCTGATTTTAGACTGTGCTTCTTTAACACAGATTTTTTTTTTTATTGCTTGTTTTTGTCACAGCCCAAAACAGATTGTACCTAACAGGGTTCCTCTATAAAGCCGACTATACAGTAGCTAGGCTGCTGCAGTTACAACCAGTCACTATGAACGCCTCAAAGTTGTCAAGAGTAATATGGGGTATCTATTTTTATCATCCTTTGACCAACCTATAGCCCCTGGAAATATATTGGTGTGCAGCAGCGACTCCCTGCCGGAGTTTCTTACCACTCTGACACCAAGAGGAATGATTAGTCTTGGTCTCATCTGGTGAAGGTGCATCTATATTGACCTCTGAAAAGTCAGGATTGGAGATCTAAACCCAGGGTGGGGGAGCCCTTCTGTGTGGAGTTTACATGTTCTCACTGTGTCAGCGTGGGTTTTCTCCAGGTGCTCCAGCTTCCTCCCACAGTCCAAAGACATGCAGGTTAATTGGTGACTCTAAATTGTCTGTAGGTGTGAATGTGAGTGTGAATGGTTGTCTGTCTCTATGTGTCAGCCCAGTCATAGTCTGGCGACCTGTCCAGGGTGAACCCCGCCTCTTGCCCAGTGTCAGCTGGGATAGGCTCCACCTGAATGTTGCCTATAGCAACTAACAAAGTACAATCCAAGCCACAGTAGAACAAGGCAAAGCATTCATCAAAGCCCAAAGCATATATGTTTCACCTTGAATTCTAAGTGTTTCATTTATACTGGAATAAATACATGGTAACACACTTTTTTTTTTAATGAAGTTGCAGATGTGTCCAGTTTATAATATTATGAGGTTTAACATGGTAATTGTAGTCTGAAATAGAGGTAAGGAGATATTGGCTTTTCAGAGGCAATAGCTTGAAACATGAAAAACAGCCAACTGACTAATCGGCAGATAGAAAATACAAGACAAGGTCAGAACCTAGTCTGGACTGTGTGTTAAAAGCTGGAGGACTTTTATTTTGAAACGAGGGTTTTTAATTTGAAACAGAAAGTGGTGGCATTTACTCAGTCATGGACTCACAGACTTTGCACTAGCGCTACAATGGTGGACCAGCTGTTGAAGTCCAGGCAACAACACAGCAGCAGGGACCTGTTTCCTCTAAAGCTGTACCCACTGATCAAGCTTGCTTTTGCTTGTTTAACCCTCCACCCAGTCGGTGATGTACATTCCCAAAGTGACTTGTAGAGGCTGCGTAGCCATCAGCCGCAAGTTCCACCAAGAACAGTTTGTAAAATGTCCTTTCAGCGCCCATTTAAAGACCAAACCTTTTAGCTGAAATATGTTTCATTTGAGGGATGTTTCTTACCTGTCAGTTATCCACAACTGACAACAAGGTTACATGCGAGATCTCTGGTATTTTGTGCTCCCAACTGACTATCTAAGGGTTGTGAAATAGATACGAGTGCCTCATCCAGTATGGGTACCTTAATCTTGGACAGCCTTAAAAATGTGCCACCAGGGAGCAAACCACTTTCAAAGGAGATGGGAAGAGATGATTTAATTAGCCGTGGCTGGTAAAAACATTAGTCCTAATCCTGCCCGTTCTCCAACTCTGCTGAAGCCAAACATGTCTGGTCACATTTAGCCACGAGAATGAAATATTGCTTTTAAAATCAAGATTACAATATTAAATTGTCATGTTTTCATGACCATAGTGGCCCACTGGAGCTTTCCCATTAATCATGTGTGTTACAGGGCGTGAAAAGGCCAACTTACCATCACTGTGTATGTGGTGTATACAGAGATTTACGGTTCTGCAACTACGGCTCTTCCAATTAGCTCACAGTGTAAAACTAATCCACCAAAAAAATAGAAAAAGTCTAAATGTAAAAATAAGTGGCTAACCCCAGTTAAACACCATTACCATTACTGAGGATGTGTGCAGTTGCTCTAAAAAAGCCCTTATCTTTTTTTTTTTTTTTTTTTTTTTACTGAGAGGCTTTTACAGTGAGTGCAGCTTTTACAATGTTAACTGTGCATTAACAGCATGCAAATAGCAGTGCAGTAGTTTGATTTAATATTGCATATTAAATGGATAGAAACATTAACATGTTCTTGAAAAAAAAAAATCTGTTATACAAGTCAAAGTTTTTGTTTATGATATTGATCCTGCAGTGATGTCTTGTTGATATTATATGGATCAACTAATAAATATGTATTTAAGATACTGGCCTTTTCTACTTGTACATATATAGAGAACACTTTCTATTACAGTACACACATATGTTGTAGGAAGCGAGTGAGGAATGACCTGTAAATTAAACAGTCATTTATGAGTAATTCCTGTATGACTCTGATTCAAGGACTTTGTAGCATAGTAGATGATATATTAATGAATCTTGAAGAAATTATTAGTTTATACCGCCCTATGAAATCCGTTTACATTTTTTTTTGTTCCAGATTTTGTCTATTTTTTTCTCAAATTCTGTATTTTACAATTCAGGCACACTTGGTCATCAATACGAGAGTCTAATCATGTGGTGGATGAATACAGTTCAACAATTCAAGAAGAAAGTATTCAAGATTTAATGAATATCAATGATTAAGTTAACAAAGTATTGCGTTCTTTTTTGTTTTTAATTAAAGAAAATAATTCAATACGGTTATAAAGAAACATTCCCTTTTTGTAAAATAAAGTGTGGCTGTCAGTGTCAAATTCCTAATGTCCTTGGATGACTTAACCATTTCAAAGGGCATCCTAACATGACTGCGGGGGTCCAACACTAACGTTCATTGTCTATATACAACTAGATAGATGGATAGATAGATAGATTTCCCAGCAATCCCAGCAGTCCAAGAATGAAGTAATTTCCCTCACAATTTAGTGGGATTTCTTCATTTAAAGGGGCGACAGGTAATGTGTTTTATACTCCTTATAAATATATTTCAGTAATCTTATGTCCTTATGTATTTACAAAGCAGTTGTAGTCATGTGTATCCTGAGCTGTTTCAGTACATTTACAGGTCAGAATATGAGGGCACTCCAACTCCAACGCAGGTTCAAGTAAAGGCTAACTTCATGCAGAGACATCAACCCGAGAAACCAAGGACGACATGATTTGACCTAGCTTGGCTGGCCGAGAAAAAAGACTGTGGGTAAACTAGCCGTCATTCGCATCAGCCGCAGCTGAAGTTTAAGACACAGGCAGAGCAGGGCGAAGTCTCGGCAAGTAGAGCAGATGTAGAAAAATCGCTCGTGAAGCATTGTCTGGAAAATTATATCAATTACATTTTTCTACATTTTTTTGAGTGCTGGCCTGGTTTCACTGGCTGTGGTGTGTGTGGAGGAGCCTTGCACTCAGTGGAACACCAACACAAAGCGCACAGGACAGAAGCAATGTGCCTGTAAATGACTCCAAAACATAGAAGCATGTTGAATTGAAAGCACATTTTGGCAATTGGCAACATTCCATTTTCATGATCAAATTTTGCATTTATATCAGTGTTTTCTGAATCACAGAAATCATGGGTCCATTCATCTGTGCAGCTCGGCGGCTGGTTTAGAGTTAATCAGGAACCACTCATGAAGAAAGTGGTCATTATTCCAAATCACAAACTAGTAACCACCCATTCAGTACTAATTACTTAATCATTAGGTACCCTTTCTGTGCACCTCCAAGTAAAGTGATACATCAGTTTAAACTTTACTCATTTTCCTCTTCAGTTGAACACTTGTTCCGTGTTTAAACATGTCAGTCCTTCTGCTTGTATCTGTGTGTTTGCATCTGACTGTACCTCTCTCCCCTCTCCTCTGTAATTGTCTTGGTCTGGGGTGACAGAGCAGACCTGACAAGCGAACCCAGATAGTGAGTGGAGATAGATTGAAGAGGAGTGTCTGCTCTCTCCTCTATCTCTCCTCATCTATTACTCGTGTCTGACAGAAGCAGCGCGGCATGATGGATGGATGCCTCTCTCTATCTCTATCCACTTCTCACTCTGTTCGCTCAGTCTCGCTCTCACTCACTCATTTTTCTCCACTTGGTTTCTCTTCATCTTCCTGTCATTTGCTTCCTCCATATTTTTGTAATTTGTCTCTATGTTCTCTCTGCGACTTTCTGTCAGTCTGTCTTTGTATTCCCTTCTTTCTCTATGAGGTGCTCTCTTTACTTTCTTTGATAGCATGCAAGTGTGTTTAGATAATAGTGTATATGTTATGGAGGTCTCTACAAACCCAAAGTCTCAAATAACTGGGGCAGAGTGATCTATCATTCTATGCATGTTGCCATTTATCAGTCTGCTGTGTCTTACAGGCGTGAGTGTCTGCTATCTGTGCTCTCATTCAATTATCTACACTTAGTGCTGCAGGCATAGTGGCTTGACTTTTCCATTGTAAATGAACACAAAAAAGTGCAGGGTGCACTTGGCCCAAAAGAAACCTAAATTAAAAATAGTACAGTGGATGCAGTTAGGAAGATAAGTTCGAGTAGTTCTGGGCTGAGAACATAAAGCCAGCACAGCAATATAGCTTTCCGTAATGGTTTCTTAAAATAATTTGGACTGTGTCCTATATTGTGGTTATTTAGTTAAATAGACAATACACATTGATCAACAGAGTGCCTGAGTGCCACAGCGTGTGTGTGTGCCTGATTTTGTGTGTTTGAGAGAGAGAGGAACAGACAGAGGAGTGGAGTAGGTGGACTACTGCATGCAATGTCTCTGCAAGTTATTAATAGCTGACTTGGGATGATGCACACATGTAAGTTTGCAGCGTATGTGAGTGGATATTGATCAGTGATGGTGATCGCGGCAAATTTTCAAATGGCAGTGACAAATTCTGTTGCTAAAAAGGTTACCATTCTTATCCTAAATCAGAATTGTTACTTGCAATGTAAGCTTGCAAGGAATGCCATTAGTACTACCCCAATTCGGATCATTGATGGTAAGCTCAATGGTCAGTGATTGACTGGATGGATGATGTCATTGTCCATCGACCCAACCCTATTTGGAATAGATTCCAGTGTTGTTCTGCAACATTTTTGACTATCTGCCATCCTAGAGGTCAATGGATACCAAAAAGACAAATGACTGAACATGGATACGGATGTAAAATCTATTGATACCAATCAATGAACAAATCCCTTCATTGGCCTACCAAGTACCAAGTATGTAGACTGGGTCAGAACATTCTTAGTTGTTGCACACCTCAAAACCAACACATTCTCACTCCGAACTGGTCATGGACCTTCCACGTCCAGATACGAAGTGAAAGGTACCTAGGGTGCTTTGGTTGACGTTCTGGGACACTGTCCAATTCAGGCTGTTACATGCATTGTCTTCTTTCAAGATACACTTCCATTTTTACAGGAAGCTAAAGCACACGGTTGGGTTTGGGCAACAAAAACATGTGGTTAGGTTCAGGAAAAAGAACAGGGTTTGGCATAATCTTATGCTCTCCCAGGTGAAGGTCGGTGCTTGTTGGACCTATCCACTACCTCTCACGCCTGCCCTACTTGGAATTTCGCCACCTTAACCTTTGCTCTTGTTTCCCCCTGACGCCACAGAGAGTCCTTAATCTATAACGGCAACCAACTGCGTATCATACCGACGTTAAAGGAAGGCTTTTTTTGTAGTGCCTGCGGCCGCTAGTCACTACCCAAGTGCCGGATTACAGCGACTTTGGAGTGAGACTGCATTGTCAAAATAATAAAACAGACACATGGCCTTGAAACCTTTTTGATGGTTGTTTGCAAGACAAGTAAAAGACGAAGCTCCCAGAAATACTGGCATTCCTGTGTTAGGTGGGACAAATTCTATATTGCAGAATGAACAACAAAAGAAAAGGTGTCTGTGGTCTAGATTGGCACATGTCATCGGTGAAATTAAATGAATGAATGGGTTGGCTGATGGTCTTTTAATCTACTGATGAAAAGTAGAGAGTCTGAAAGAAATGCATTAACCTTCCAGTGTGAAGGTTGATCACACACCAATTATACACCACATGTAATTATTCCCACATATGATGTGCTTGTACGTCTCTGTGTCTCTATCTGAACTTCTTTCTCTCTGGGGTAATTTTCTCATGTGCATGAGTGCACTTAAATTTACAGTGGCGTGTGAAGGTTTCATCTGGCATTTTAGTCCGATGTAAATGTCAAATTAAGAATTAATTTTCATTGTGACTGAAACCAAAACTGGCAGGCTCTTTGCCCAGGGCTGACCAGGCCTTTTATGTAGCATGGCACACATTGTTGTGCAGGGTGTCAAGAAATTTGAGACCTAATTACTGAATGCTCAGAGACACCACGCTAGTACGACCACATCAGGACTGAGCAAGACATGATGAGTTCAGTTTCTACAACATACATAAGAAATTTATGTGGAACATGAACAAGACATTGCAACTGCTGCAATTAGAAATGTGTATGTCTTGGTTATTGCTGCATTACATTACATACAGCCAACCATACATTCGTTGTCCTTGGTTTGGCTGCTTTTGTCCTCTCTATATTGGACGTGCCCTCTAAAAACTACACCAGTAATTTCTAATTTGACAAAGTAGTTTTGACTTGAGGTCCAGTTCTAATCCTGCTGCTGACAGAGATACACAGATGTGCTTAAAAGCTCTAGAAAAAGCCAGTAAATAGACCTTGAGTTAAGAATATTTTGTCAAAGTGTTGCCAGGGTCAAGAATGAACTTTAATGTCTTGCAGTTTCTAGATTTCAAATATGTGACTATCCATTGATCCATTATATGTAACCACTTATTCTATTCAGGGTCACAGAGGGTCTAGAGCATGCCCCAGCTGATATTGGGTGAGAGGCAGGTTACACCCTGGACAGACTGCCAAACTTTCACAGGGCTGACACATAGAGGCAGACAACCATTCACTCTGACATTCACACCAACAGGCAGTTTAAACCTGTTTTACCAAACGTAGAGTATGGTACTGTTGGAACCAAAAGTAACCCCTCAGACATGGTACCTAGACCCTAGATCTGTTTAGCGAACGCTGTACTGTACTGTTTCGCAAACACTACTCTTAAATGTGGGCGGGGTTGTTGTCACTCACTGCCCTGTCCAGCACTTGCTGTATTTCCTCATCACAGGTGACACAGATGGAAGTCTGTGCCTCCTTTATCATCCACAGAACGGGGTGACATTTTCAGAACAAATAATACAGGCTGCAGTGAGAGTCTCTCTCGATGGGATATTTAAAAACAGCAGGTTTGTGCATTTTGTCTTTCTCAGGCAAGCGCAGCTGGCCGAAACCAACAGGAACAACGCTCCGCAAGGTTTTTTTTTCTCCAAGTGAGGATCAGTATATACGCAGTTCACATAATCCGATCAAAATTGATATATATTTCTAAACACTTGAAGATCCACTCATCACTTAAGTCTGTGTCATCCAAGAGAGACAAAAAAACTGAAGGAAAAACTAGCGGTAAACTAATGGTATGAACAGTGGTTACATGAGCTTCAAAACCAGCCACAGCTCAGCCCTGAGCAGAGTGACCGTCCTCTATTGACCAATCAACAGACTGCAGTGTTCACAGCTCCACCGTTTAGTACCAGATCTGTGTGCTATGTACCCCAACAGAGGGGGGACCAAAAATGGAGTTCCATTGGACCATCCACAACTTTTCACAGTGGAAAAAAGTGTACCCAACTGAACTGTACCGTACCACACTGCTCTGTGGAAATGGGGCTTTAGAGTCAACAATCAACCTAATCTGCGTGTCTCTAGACTGTGGGAGGTAGCTTGAGAACCCACAGAAAACTCACGCTGACATGGGGAGAACATGTAAACCCCACACAGGTGGGCCCCAGCCTGCATATACGTGGACTAAATAAAACAAACCTGTCTTGTAAAACTCCACCTTTCAACACTCATAATTACTGTCAGACAACCACTGAAGGAAACGTTTGGGTAAAGCTTTATTTGGATAGTCCGCCTACAGATAGTTTATTGAGTATTTGTAACAGCTGAGATTCAACAATTCAGCTGTTTCATTTTATTGTGTAGATGCTTAAGAGATTATAGAATCATTATCAGAATCATTAAATTGAACTATTTACTCAGCCTATGAGTGAATAGTTCAAATTATAAATTAAAGTTCTAAATTAGTCTGAGAATATGTCGGTATGTTCATGAATTATTACATATACTCTATATACAAACATCTACAAACAAAGCAAAGCAGTTGCTTTCTTGGAGCTCAACTAATAAGCTGTTTAAATGTTACAAATACACTAACCTGTGGGTGGACTATCCAAATAAAGAGTTACAAATGTTTAATATATAAGTACTGCAGCATATACCACCCTTTGTCCTGGAGTGTAAATGCACAGCGCTTCTATCATCCTGCTTGATGTGCAAATGCACACAGGGCTCTTAGGGCTCTAAATTGCTTTAACAGTGTAGACTTGATTCCCTTAATCAGTGCACACTGCAAACAGTATTACAAGTGAACACACAAATTAAAGAATGCACAGTGCCCAGCTCTTACAGAAGACTTCCTAAGCACTTAAAAACCTTCCCATGCCCCCTTGAACTTAACGTCACAGATCATTTGGCATTACATAGGATGTGATGTACGCTCCTTAGAGCACTGTCTGATACGCTACGGACAATAGGTGAGAGTAAGGCTCCCTGAACTAATTTGTAGCTACACCTACTTCACAGAATTACAAGTAATAAATTCCAACCTTGTCATCGGTTTTGGAAACAGCTGCTGAAGGGACAGCCAACCCCTTAGATTTGATGCAGCCCGCTCAGCAGTTCACAAAATGAGTGTTTATTAACTCAGGCTAAAAGGACAGACCCTGCTGGGTTGAAATGGTCCACTTGACGCACCATGAGCCGGATAGTCTGCAAGATAGTCGGGAGGAATAATTAGACTTGAGAGGGCAATCTACTGTAGATAATGGTGCTCTTCAGGACCTTGTAGGTAGGTTCTTAAAGTTCAGCAATAGTCGTAGTCTGTGCAGCGGAGAGTGGGGAAGCAAGAAACTGAAAAATCATTGTTTATCCTTGAGCTTTGATTCTAATCTTGACCATCATATAACATGGCTCTAATCTGTTTATCTGATTTACTCGGCTTTGTTTTGTATTCTGAATTGTGTACACAACACTGGGGCTCTGTAACTGGACATTGTAGTATTGACTGTGCTGTCATTGTATCATGTGCTTAGCTAGTTACAACTCCCCCATGAGACACAGAGGAAATTATCTCACTGCAGCTTTCTGGAAAGCTTGTCAGTGGTTTAATATCAGAGTCTAACATCGAAAATTGCACTTGGAGCTCACTCTCAAAGGCACAGCACTCTGTAAGTGCTCAGTGTAATTGAAATATGTGACCATTATCTTTTATTCTTTCAGCCAATTACGCTTTAATTAACAGTCTTGAGAACTTTTTAGAATAATGCCACAGTAAGTAAAAGAAAGCGGCATGTTTTATTGCTAATTCCTGTGTGCATAAAATAATGTTATTGGGATAAACTACAGTTTAAAATCAACACTTGGGCCATAATTACAGAGATCCAATATTAGACCAATGGAGGGAGGAAATCTGGGAGGAAAATTGGAAATGACTTTCCCTTGCTACATCTATGGTATTTTTTTCTACTTTCCAGTTGTTTGGGAGAAAAAACAAAATAACACTGGGGTACTGCAATCCTTCAGCCGGGGGATGGGTGGGGGGCTGGGTGCTTTTACAAAAGCAGAATATGGGTTAGATATCTCTTGAATATGGATGTGAGACTGGCAGAGTGGAGGCTCACTCTGCAGATGCTGCTTTGCACACAGATCATAGAACATGTGCATGAAGGTATATCTCATACACACACGCATACACAGGTATATACGCTATTCTCTCCCGAACAGTTCAAGCACACATGCAACTCATACTCAAATATGCAAGCTCTGTGTCACACATACACACTAATTTTTTTCTACTTTACAGGCGCCTGTGAGGCTTCTGATGCATATTTGATGATGGTGTGATTGACAGTGGAGAGGGTTGCGTCTGTATGTGAGAGAGACCGAGCAGCAACTCAGATGGAGAAGAGTGCCTTGAGGTGGAGTACCACTGATGACAGCGAGATTCTGACAGCTGATGGCTCCATTAGAAACACATTTAAAAAAAAGAGTCAAATCTCTGTCTTAAAATAACATGTTTTGCACTTCTCATTATGATCTCAAACCCATTTCATGTGTCCATATGAAGGTTTACAGAGAGGTAAATTTACTGATGTGTGGGTCTCGATTAACATTACTACGTGCTGAGCTACCTGCTCGTGGCCAGACTGGTAGAGGGGGCTTAAGTTTCATACCTGCTGCAATATTGTGTCACAAAATGTGAACACCACACAATTTCAAAAAGACAGAATGTTTTTTTATGCTAGCAATCTAATCACTACAGCAGCTTTGAAAGCATGCAATTGGCTAAAAGTAATGGGATGTTGGGGTAGGCGATATACCAAATATACTCGATGTATTATAGTGCTATATAAAATGTGGTATAAATGAGTCACGTTTTTTTTGCCACAAGCATGAGAATCGCTTTGGTGTTTCGGCCCCCCGTTCTCACCTCACACACACTCCTCCGCCCATCCAGACCACTTACTCCAGAGCGAGCGATATTATGTGAGCAGAGCGAAGTTTGTTTCTTATTTGCAGGGCCCCGGGCAGCTAATATTACAATTTTGTTGTATTTTAAGACCAACTGCAACATGCAAATATTGATATATGGACTGAAAAGTTGTTCGTTTCCAAGTGAATAAATCATCACGTTTAATGCCGCTGCGGTAACAGTTTAAGTTAATGAGATGAATGATAATGTAAGCAGAGGAAGCATGTGTCTATGAACCTGTATGGCTTCACACTGTGACTATGTAGTCATTTTGCGACCATGGAGCACCAGTGTGACTTGCAAATACTATACAAACTGGAGAGCTGTTAGTGCGTTTCCAGCTCACAGTGAATACATTCTCATGTTTTAAGATGCAGTGGCAACAATTTAACTTTTATTATTATATTGGCTGGAGGCTTCAAGTTCACAGCAAAAATCAACACTTCCAGCCTGAGACGAGCCAGGTGCTATAAAATAAAAGCACTTTGATTTATTTATTTAGAAAAATATTCAGCTTTTTTGAAACAGTACCTTATTAAACTTTATTATGACAGTAGCTACATAATTAAACTTGTGTGTAACTGTAGTTCATTTAATAATTTTGTATAACATCTATCGCCATATAGCCTAGAGATATTGCAGTATTATTTTTAAGCCATATTGCCCAGCCCTAACGGGATGTTGCATGTTGTAAATTTAGCTTTAACTTGCATCAACCCACTATGACAGCGGAAGTTGAAACACTGAAAAGTTGTAATTCATCAATTTAAAGTTGTCAACATAGTCAGTTATGCAGCATAAATATATACTATATATGTACTATATATAATAAACTGGAGCTCCCTGCAGCTATATAGTAAGTTTCAGTTCATTGCCAGCCTGCTGTGTTGATTCAGTGTCATTTCTCTCATATGGTATCGTTTCCTGCTGCAGCAGACAGTTGTTTTCAGAGAGAAAAGGTCTAAAAACCCACGGGGCACTACCTGCTCAGCAGCAGACAGCAGAAAGACACAGTTAGTCACTAGCTAGTGAAGATAGTAGAGCATTTAGCAGATAAAGAGCCAGACATTTCCGTCAGGAGTTGGTGGAGACCAAAAACAGAGCTAAAAGAGAGTGAATATTGGACCAGGAGACACAAACACGACACAAAATCAATACCATTGTTGTTTTGTAAAGGGAGATCCACACCAAGAATGAACCCTACTAAAAATAAGTCTTTTGAAAATCATTTTGACTCAAGTGGACGGTGGATTCCACGCAACTATAACGACAATGACAGTGGCAAACAGGATCAGTGGGATCATGATCGAAACAGGTTTAATGAACAACAAAAACACTGAGAGTATCCATTTTAACTGTTGCTATGCTACTGTAGACTCACAAGTCAGTCTTTAGACGCTTTGCTTAACTAAAGACTGATGACTTTCTCCCTGATTTTGTGTTTAGATGGGCGGATACAATTTCAGAGTTTAAAAAAACTCCCTACGTTGCAGAACCAATAGTAAATCCGCAGGGCGGTCCTTCGGTGGCTCGCTGAACTCTTGTGCTCGTAAACATAGTCTGACTAGAAACACGTGTAGCGGTACAAAATGGCTCAAGTCGCTGTAAGTCCTTCATTTCCACAATCTTGTGGACTGAGCACACGTTTGATAAAACGGAGTTAAATCTCTCGGCATCCATTTTCAAGCTCTCTGTGTGTTTGTTTCCTTGCGGACGAGAAAAGCGGGAGCGCACATTTCCGGGAGGGCGTGTCCTTTTCAAAAATGCAAGAGGCGTTGCTTTGTTGCCGGCCGTTTTCTCCGGTGTGTTAAACACACTTTAGAAAGGAGTGTCCCCAGACTATCAGAAGGCGGAGATCTCTGATTGTCTGGTGGCGAGACTAATGCTACTGTAATACTTCTGATTGACTATAATGGTCTCTTGTAGCCAGCGATGTTACTCACACTTGCCAAACTGTGTATAATGCAAGTGTAGTTCTTGGCTATATAGGCCTTTTTTGTGACTTGCCCCTTTATTGTCCAAGCTAGTTGAATATATGTGGTAATACTGTACACACTGCATTATCATTCACTACTGTATACTGTTATCTTTCAACAGCAATATATTTTAATGGGAGAGCTGAAAGCAGATCTCCAATGCCATGACAAATTTGGTTCAGTTTCAGAAGGTACTAAATGCAGCCAGTATCGTATTATCTAATGTTATATACTCCTTGAAGCTTGTCGGCTGAGGATTGGACTAACTAATAAATGAAATATTTATTATCATTACAGAGTAATGTTTCAAATATCGTTTAGCCCAAACTGGCCATCAGAGTTATAAAGTCAGTGATACTGTCTCCGTGAAATAGATCTTGGCTCTGATAAATGACACCCAGGATCATCAACTGGTTCACTGGACCAGTAGAGGCTAGATGAGGTCAGACATCTGGCTGGGGCCTCCCACTCAGCCTGCTCTTTTTCAGATAGCGCTATGAAGATGCCCCCTCCTAGAACTGGGACCTATTTGCTGCTGATGTGCCAAGCACTCCATAAATCAGGTTATAGTGAAGCGCAAATTACTCAGCAACAGCCATAGGGAAGGATTCTGAAAGCCAAGATGGCTGCCATTAAAAGCTTCAGTGTCCAAACAAACCCTGATTGGTCTGATTTGTGTGGATTTCCTCACTTTAGTCCTCAGGTTCGCTGTGGGTTTAAAAGTATTCTCAGTATTATCGGTGCCCACAGGACATTTATAGTCTCAGTTTTATTGGCGTCCAGCATTTACTGGCTTGACACTGTCTGTGTGTGCATCCATATGTGTGTGTGTAGCAGCTGTAGAGGTCCAGCTGTTGTGCTCTGCTGCCAACTCATTGAGCTGGCAGCTGTTACAATAAAGTTGTAGTGTGTAGTCTCCATGCCATCCTATAATAATCCTGTGAAAATTTGAAGCCGTTTGGATCACTCATACTCAGATTCATAGCTGACATTTATTATTGCTGCTGGGTGTACACCTTGCCAGTCCGTTTTGGCGGTTGTCGTGGGGACTGCAGAGATGATGAGTCTTTGTAATGATAATTGTTGTCGCACAAATAATGATTTAATTGGCTTTCACCCCCAAGGAGAATGAGTAATGAACTGAGCCCATTATATAACAAATAAATAGGTCACAATGTTAGAAAACAAAGTGCTGCTTGGAGAAGTCGAATCAGGCTTTGCAGTGAGACTCGTGTTGCCCAATGAGTTACATTAACTAATACTGGACAAACATAAAATAGAGTTGCATGCACAAAAGCACAGACACAGCGAGACAGGCACTTAGCCAAAAGCAGAGACATAAAGATGAGCTTCTACCTACAGAATCATGTCACTTTCTCTCGTAATTTGTTCCCCAGAAAACAAACAGTCTGACATGATTCCTCTGAAGTGGTTATGCAGCATGATGTCTCTTCAGTAAACATCCCTTTCTCACCACTTGCTGTTAGTATCCACATTCCTACCACATATGTTGAACAAATAAGTTCATGCGTACGGCCCTAGTATCACACCGGGACCTTTTCAACATATCAAACAAGTTAATGTAAAGATATATGAGAGATTATGTGTGACATTAGTCTCTGTGGAATTTTACATCTAGTTTCATCAGCCTCTGTCCTTTGCGGAGCTAAAATTTCATCTGACATTTTCCGATACTCCCTGCGTAGAGATTTAGACAGTGTGACCTGAATCAATAAGTAATGACCGGGTCGGCAGGATACAAATTCTGACCAATTTACATTTATTTTAAAAGGATGTTTATCCAGAAATAACTGGGTCCACAACAGTAACAGCGCACGACAATAGTTTGCAGTCTGCAGTGTGTTATGCAAATTCCAGAAATCCTGCATCACTTATCTATTCCATCTCCAGTGTAAATTTCAAGCAAAACATGAAAAGTTGACTTTTTGAATATAAGAGCAGTTCCTCTGACAGCATAATGTGAAAATTGCACACAACGCAGCTTTGGGCGCATTCTGCCAGGTGTCTGAACTTAACTTTAGCTGCCAAAGAGCTGTCAAGTAACTGTTGCTATTTGTAAACTGCTATCTGTTAGAAGGCTGTTAGGACCACGACTCGGAGAATTCCAGAGAATGATTTTAGTGCGTGTCGGCACCTCTCTTATGGTAAATAGTGCTGTATTATTTATTGAGCCAGTCATATACAGTCGACGGCAATCAAAAGTTTTCCTGTGGTGCTGCGGCCTCATCAAGACCTCAAATATAATGGAAATCGCTGTCAGCCTTTGATAATGATCTGCATCGACCTCAGTGATAAACAATTTAAAACATAAGAAAAAACGCCCGGTCCAGTGCAGAGAAAATGTACATCTTTCCATATGTTCTGTTTAATAAATACAGCCGAGAGAAGCTGCAGTAATGACAAGACATACCCGTTCCTGTCGTGTCGGATATGGAGGAACTGTGACATATGAGCTTTAGATTTAGATTAACATTACAGGTTTGCCAGATTCACATAGGATTAAGAGTTCTGCTATGAATACAAATCACATGGTATCCTCTGGTAATACTTTTCCCTGTATGTTATAAGGGCTTTTGTCATGTAAATACACCCTCCTTTTGCCTTCAAGTTATAATCCTCGAGATTTCAGTGCTAGTCGATTTGGCGAGCAGAGTTTTAATAATACAGGTCTGTGATTTCAGTGGGAAATCGCACACACATTGGCCTCTGGGAGCTGCCTTAAGCAGATAGTATGTCAGACATGCAATAAAAAATGTATACTTGTCAAAAAGGGTAAATGGTAGTCCCACTGCACAGGAAAAGCAGTGAGCAGAAGGTTTGCAGTGGAGACAGCTTTTCTAGATGAGTTCATGAAAAGGTGAATATAACTGGGTAGGGATGGGAATCACCAGAGGCTCCACGATACGATAATATCATAATACTGAAGTCACGATACTATGTTACTGTGAATTTAAAGGTGTTGCGATACGCTGAGTATTGCGATAAAATATATTACAATTTATTACATTTTATCAACTGTAATTATATATGTAATATGTTGAAATGTATGTAGTGGACTTAAAAAGCAATTGACTTTATTATTCAAGTAGACTACCTAAAGTTTATTTGTAATATTATTCATTTGTGTAATAAAAAAAAAAATTGATACCTGGCACTGTGTGACGATACGATATTGCCACAAAAAATATCGCAATGCTATGCTGTATCGATTTTTTCTCCCACACCTTCACCCGCATCCAACACCCAAACTTTCTCACTCTGACCTCGTCACATATTGACGTTTTGGTCATGGACTTTCCACATCCACATACAACGTGCAAGGTACCCTGGGTGCGTTGGTTGTTGACGTTCTTGGATACAGTGTCAAGTTCTGCCTGTTACATGAACTGTCTTCTTTCAAAATACACTTCCGTTTTCACAGGAAATTTAAGGTTTACATACAGTTTCTTTCAAAATAAAAGAACTACGTCGGTACAACAACAACAACAAACAGACATGGTTGGGTTTAGGCAACAAAAGCACGTAGTTAGGTTTAGGAAAAAGAACATGGTTTGGCTTTAGAATCTCACGGGATGCAAACTGCTCTATCGGGTAAGAGTCTGTTTGTTGGACCCATCCACCGCCCCCCCTGCCCATCGCACTCGGACTTTCGGTGCCTTAACTTTTGTCCTTGTCCCGCCATGTTTCCCCCTGACACTGCCAGACACCATTAAACTATAACAGCAACCAGCCATGTATCATGCCGATGTTAAAGGACACCTTTTTCATTGGTTTCTGATGCTGCAAGTCACTGCCCAAGCACCGGATTTCAATGACTTCGTAGTGAGATCAGGCTCCCGACACATGTACGAGAACATACAGACAGTCCAGTACCTCCATAGCTGCCCTGACATTACATTTTGTGGCTATAGCTACTGTGTCTTGTCTGCCTGGTGTCTGCCCTCTGGCAGGCTTACATTAAGTAAGACCTGCCCTCTTGAGAATCACAACCAATCAGAAATAACAAATGACAGCCTCTGACCATGACAAAGGTCAGACAAACAAACCATGCGCTAAGGGGATTAATCTCAGTAAGTTACTTTACTGGAAGACTAAAGAAGACAATCAACAATTTGTCCGACACGGCTATACTTAAGTCACGATGTGCTCACATGCCCTGGTGTGTGTTTTCCACATCATGCAATGTGAAGGAAAAACACATAGAGGTAATTAGAATGCAAATCTATTGGATGGATAATGCTGACAATGGCCATGAATGGTATCAAAACTGGGGTTTGATGTGTTGAAAAAAACATCTTAAGGATTATAACTTTTAAGTGGCTTAATCTTGAATCAGTAAGTGAACAATAATTAAATAATTGTTGAGAAGTTTGGTGAGGGGACCAGTGATGAGCACTCAGTTTTGACAAACAAGACTTAAGAAAGGGAAGTCTGACTCCAAAGCGAGTTCTGCTGAGCACGGGACAGTTGTAAAGACTTAAAGGATTGTTTCCAAACACTGTCATGTCTTAGTTAAGATTTAAATTTTCATGAAAAGGAAAATCTGCCTGACAGTCCGCACTGGCTGGTGTGTGCTGGAGATTTAAGGAATAATGTCCACAGACATAAACTGCACTGCTCAAGATCATAGAAACTGTGTGTATGAAGAATCTGCTTTATGGTGCCTTTTGTCTGATGCTGGTCCCCAGGGTTTTGAATTATCAAAGGGACTTATTGTAACTTTGAACCAAAGTTTGCATCTTTTATTCTCTTCCTCTTTAATTCCTTTTCATATACACGAAAATTGGGCAACGAGGCATCGGTACTCATCAGAATCCCTTTTTCCCCTCATTTCTCTTTTAGTTAACATTTAATTCAACTGGGGATACATAATGGATTGAGTAAAATACAATGTTCTCCCAGCTGAAAGTGATTCTTTCCTTTTCTTTTCTATTCTTTTTCTCTCTTTTTTTCGACTGGAGTGTGATTTTCTTTTTAGGGAAGGAGGATAAATTTTGTATTTCCCATCTGTTCTCTAAAGCAGGACTGTCTGAGGCATTTTTGCTTTCACAGGAATTCAAAATGTATTTGAACTAGTAGGTTTGCTGCAAAGGTTCCCAACATATTAAATATCAAACTATTCACAAGTCGGATCGTTTGTCAGTGTAAGAAATATTTTTTCAAACTTTACTGTAACTCTCGGGACCAACATTTTTCCTTGGGACCATAAAAATGATTTTACCAATTGTTCTTTACACTAATATCTTATTGTACCTTGGTTTTATGGTTTTTATTGGTACCATCTTTTACCATCTTTTTTCACTCTCTAATTTGCCTCATACTCCAATTTGAGGCGCAAGTACAAGCATTTAGGAGAGATATGTATCTCTCTCTCGCTCTTATTCTCGTCACTGTGTTTTGTTTTGTTTTTTAAGATATTTTTCTGGGCATTTTAGCCTTTAATTGGCAGGACAGGTGAGTGTGAAAGGGGGAGAGAGAGAAAGGGAGTGACATGCAGCAAAGAACCACAGGCTGGACTCGAACCCGGGCCGCTGTGGCAACAGCCTTGTGCATGGGGCGCCTGCCCTATCTACTAAGCCACCGACGCCCCAGGTTTTTTTGTTTTTAAATCAAAGTAAGTCCAAAGCTTTGCTTCAGGTGAGACAGAGGAAGGATAAACAGATCCAATGTGGAGTTGAGGGAAGGCAAGAGGTTTATCTTCAGCACCAGGTGATGATTATTTCATCGCGGTAGACAGATAAAGTGATATTCAGTAGACTGTCAATGAGGTGGCAAGGGTATGTGTGTTTTTGTGCATGCGCGTGCGCACACACACACACACACACACACACACACACACACACACACACACACACACACACACAGCTAAAAGGTGGATGTGTCTACTGCTGTAACTGCTGGCACAGAGCAAATGATTTCAAATCCCTACTGTTATCACCACATATACTGTATTATTAATTAGACAATTTGTAATCTTCTAGGTATGTTGACAGTTGTTTCTAATGATAATTTAATTAATGACCCGGAGTCTAGACATTTAAGATACAGCTTTGTTTAATTGTTCATTATTTATAAAAGGAGTGATAATCTTTCATGCGTTAGCTGATCAGTGTTTATCAGGCAAAGATAACTGAGTGTTAAACCTGCTTAAGTGTAAATAGACACCGGCTGAAGTAAAAAAAAAAGAAGAAGAAAGAAATCAAATTATAATTTGATTGTGTACTGTTCAGCCATCAGGTTTGGTCTTCCTCGAAAACATACCACTGATCAATACTCTGATTAATACTCACTTATATTTTCTCCCTTGTGCTATCTGTCCGTAGCCCATTGGTACTCATCCATAAGTTAATACGACAGGTACTCTCATCTCCTTTTCTTTTAAACAATCTGGTGCTATCTATCTTTTTCTGCCCATGCATCTGTCTCGCTTTGCGCACCACTCATCAGTTGTTGTCATAATATGCGCCAAATTAAGAAAAGCACAGAAAGTTCAGCCCCCAGAAAGAAAAAAAGCCCTGAAATGGATGAGATATGTCACAGGAACCCTTCCATAAATTAAATCAACTTCAAGCTAAATGAGTGTGTTGATGAATAACAGAGAAAAAGTAGAAAACCTATTTCCAATTCAGGTATTGCATTTCAGCGTGAAAAGGTCTGCTTGTCTCCTAATTTAATGTTGCTGACAGAGCAATACACAGAGACTAATTTGTCACTGCACTTTGTGTGTTTGTGTGTGTGTGTGTGTGTGTGGACTACATCGGATCTGCTGTGCACTCAGATACAGTTGGTGTGGCCTTCTTTTCAGCTGTGTGTAAGAGCAGCCACTTTATGGATTGATAATCAGTGCAGCATGTAATTTACCAATTGATCCCCATCAACTCCCATTATTGTACTGCAAACAGCCAACACTGTCTGCTTCTCTATATGTATTCACATTTTCTGTCAGTCTCCCTTTCTCTCTTTCACTCACAGACACTCACCTCTGCGCGCTGTCTAAGTCCCTCTCTCTCTGTATTTGTCTCTTGAACACATGGACATTCACACACTCACTCTTGTGAGATAGAGGTTACATCAATACCGGGGTTTGGAACCTTTTTTGCACCTTAAAAGAAAATCAATTATAGCCAGTGACTGGCATGTCAATGTCTGCAGCTGTGAGATGGTTTTTTTTTTCAGTTGTCCAAAGCTGTGTGAGTGTGTCTGTCTCCTTGTCTGCTCCGGTGTCTTAAATGTCTGTCAAATAAAAGCGAGAAAAATCACCTTTCAAGTTCAGGTCAGCGGCTATTTGATATGATGTGAGTCAAACACCCGGGACGGCGTGATCACAGCGGTATAAATGACTGAACTCTTTGATATGAGTTTGAGATCATTTTTCAGCTTCAAAAGTTTTACCATTTCACAGGAAAAAAAACCAACTTCCTGCACAACTTTTGTTGCTGACGAATAAAAATGTATCAGCTATTTTGTGTACCATGTTCATATTAGTTAAGCGTTTACCTAGCCAACATTTGCTTATTAGCACTAAATACAAACTACAGCTGGGGCTGATGAATTGTCATTAGTCTTCCAGGTATTTAGCCATAATCTATGGACAAATTAAAATGTTGACTTGATGACGCTAGATCAAGGGTCAGAGTATCACCAAAGGCATTACAATTAGTCCTCAGGGGGGCATGAGTGTGAATACACACATTCAATGGCAATTCATCCAATGTGGAGACAATTCACTCAATTTCACCCTAAATATCCATACTGCGACAATATTGTAGGGTTGACTATTAGTGCTTTCACAAAATCCATCCATCCATTTTCATCCATTAATCCGGGGCCAGGTCATGGGGACCGCAGGCCAAGCACAGCAAAGCACCCTAGACGTCCCTCTTCCCAGCAACGCTTTCCAGTTCATCCTGAGGGACCCCAAGGTGTTCCCAGGCCAGATGAGATATGTAATCCCTCCAGCGTGTTCTGGGTCTGACCTGGGGCCTCCTACCAGTGGGACGTGCTCGGAACACCTCCAACAGGTGGCGCATAGGAGGCATACTGATAAGATGCCTGAACCACCTCAACTGATCCCTTTTGACGTGAAGAAGCAGCAGCTCTACTGCGGATGTCCGAGATCCTTACCATATCTCTAAGGCTAAGCCCAGTCACCCCGTGGAGAAATATAATTTCGGCCACTTGTATTCGCGATCTCATTATTCCGGCTTCCACAAAATATTTACACAATGAAATTTTTGATAAATAATCATCAGTAATGTGGACACAATGACTTAGTCATGACACAATGAATGTCATGACTAAGTGGGTAAAGGCGGCGGTGTAGTGGAGGCTGGTATCCAGGGTAAAGGCTACCCACCTCTTTTTCTATCCTTTTACAGTATACCCACTTATCAGCCAAAAAGCCATTGGAATATATGAGAAAGTATACCTACTTCCTCTTTGGTAACCTACCTGTCTACTCAGTAGTACACCCATCTCTTTAACAACCACTACACCACTGGGGAAGAGCAAGTTATGGAGCACCGTCTGTCAAGTTCAGAAAATTTCATCACTTCACTGTAATGCAGCCTTTAAAATCTGGAAAAGACATCACTTACAATAATACAGGAATGAGTGCTAAAACCCGGAGATTCATTAACATTTTAGGACTCCCTGTTCCCTTGTCTTAAAGTCGATGGGTTTCTTTTAATAGAATCCCTGAAGGTCTGTGGAAAGCACACTCTTAAGAGACTTTCACTTTTTGTTCTTTGACATAAAATAGGTCAGTAAATACCCCACTTGAGAATTTTGAAGCTTTTACGAGTCTTAAAACTGACAGTTGCTAACACGTGGCCAAATGAGACGACAGTATGTCATCATGGCAAACATGGCTTTACGCCTCATTGTGGTGGCAACATTGAAATTATGCGATCGTGGTGCAGTTCCTTTATAGGCTAATGTTACCTTTACTTTTGGTGATTGTATTTACATTTAAAGAATCATAAAAGTAATTCATTTGTAAAGATTATCTTGCTGAATAAAACATGTAAGTATCATAAACTTTTGTTTGCCACAGAGCTCATTTTATGCAAAGTCCAAAACCCAATGGAAAAAGTCCATTGGCTTTCTGTCAAAGGAACCAGGGCGATGTTAACATCCAGGTTAGCCTACAAAATAACATAATCCCTGCAGCACTCTATATCCCAAATCTAAGACAATATTGCGTCTCATATCCTGATATCAATATATTGCCCAGCCCTTGTCTCTACACAGTTTCATGACAATCTATCTTGTTGCTCGTCATCCTCCGCTTATCCGGGTCCGGGTCGCGGGGGCAGCAGTCTCAGCAAAGAAGCCCAGGCAGCCCTCTCCCCAGCCACTTCCGTCAGCTCTTCTGAGGGAACTCCGAGGCGTTCCCAGGCCAGCCGGGCGATGTAATCCCTCCAGCGTGTCCTGGGGCAGCCCCGAGGTCTCCTCCCGGTTGGACATACCCAACACACCTCCCAGGGGAGGCGTCCGGAAGGCATCCTTACCAGATGCCCGAACCACCTCAACTGGCTCCTCTCGATGTGGAGGAGCAGCGGCTCTACTCCGAGTCCCTCCCGGATGTCCAAGCTCCTTATCCTATCTCTAAGGCTGAGCCCAGCCATCCTGCGGAGGAAACTCATTTCAGCTGCTTGTGCTCACGATCTCGTTCTTTCGGTCACTACCCAGAGCTCGTGACCACAGGTGAGGGTTGGAACGTAGATCAACCGGTAAGTCGAGAGCTTCGCTTTCTGGCTAAGCTCCCTTTTCACCACAACGGATCAGTTAAGCGGCTGCATCACTGCTGACGCCGCCCCAATCCGCCTGTCAATCTCCCGCTCCATCCTACCCTCACTCGTGAACAAGATCCCGAGATACTTAAACTCCTCCACCTGAGGCAGGACCTCCCCCCCGACCTGGAGTGGGCAATCCACCTTTTTCCAGCTGAGGACCATGGCTTCAGACTTGGAGGTGCTGATTCTCATCCCAGCCACTTCACAATCTATCTAATCTATCTAATGGTTGAAATAGTTTGTCAGTGTGCACAGTGACAGAACATTGTGCATGAGTGGCTAAAAAATTTCACTACAATAATACAACACTGTTCTATTTTTATGCTGCTGGTATCAGAGTGGCTTTGTATCGCTGAGTGGCTGATGTCCCATGGAATCTTAGGGATTCCAGTGGGATGGCAGCACTACTGTACCACTCTGTGTTGTTAGTATCGGGTTGGCATGAGAAAACTAAACCTCAGAGTAGACAGGATACTGGGGGGGACATATAGAGGTGGCCATTGTAGCACAGGCTCAAGATATGTAATAGTTTCCTCAAAGAAAATTCAGGAAGTCACCTCTGATTGCTTTTGTGTTCTGCTGTGAAACGATAATGGCTATTGTTCTTAATTTTGGCATCGTGGTGCTAGAAGAGCTCTTATCTTTGACTGTTGCCAATAAGACTCAAATCCTGCATTATTTTTAGTCTTGCTTAAAATTGTTTTGAATGTCCTTACTCAACAGAAGCTTTTGTGCTGGCCCCAAACCCCCAAGCTAATTTGCTTAAAAGGAACAAATTACTCAGAGCAAATTTCTCCTTGTCACACTAAGTTTTAGTTTATTTTGAATTGCTGGTGGTAAACCGCAAGCATGTCTCAAATTACAACGATTAGAGGAGTAAAAAGACCTGTGCAATGTAATGCCTTTATGAAGCTTCACTCTTTGAAACATGGACTGCATTATATTGAACGACATTAAATAAAGCATTATTGAAGATAGCGGCGAACACTGAACCATATTAAAAAAATACTCACTAGGTTAATTATTTGCTTCATTTGTTGGCAGCTAATCCTATTGACTACAGAGCTGATTACTATAAAGTGTCTTGAATGCTTTAGCCAAACAAGCTCGTGGGTGGGTGAAACTACACTTGCAGTCAGGTAAGAAAATGTAGGTACATTACTCATATGTCCAGATATACTAAAACTATAACACATTTTGATGGTGGTAAATGTGTTGAATGCCCATTAACACACTGTGCTGCCTTCACTGCCACCATTTCTAACAACTCTGTGCTGCCTCTCAGACCTAACTCACACCTAAAAAGTGTGTCATTAGGGCTGTATACATCAACAAGACATTATGATAAGTGCAGATACAACATGGCTAACCATATGGAGACATAATGGAACATTCTGTATAGAAAAAAAATCATGACAAATGCAAAGTATGTTAAGGAAAATATGTCCATTAGGGCGAAAAGTAAAGGTAAATAAATTATGCTGTAGTTATTTCTTGGACAGACAGATAATAAAAAAATGTGATGGCTATTAAGCTTGTGTTTTATGATTGTGGCATTAAACAGAGTTTTTTATTCATGTATATATTGGACTGAAGAGCAAAGAGACCTTGTGGAAGGTAGCCAACTCGCTGCTCACATACAGCGGGGTGAATGAAATAACACATGCTATGTGCTTTAGTTTTTATATAGTGGGGGAGGGGTTAAGTCAAGCCTGCCCAAAAAACCTTGGACTGGGGGTGAGCCATATCATCTTGTTTACGATAATACTGGTATCATTTTTAATATCATATGAATTCATATCATGATGTGATATTTTGACATATTGACGTCATACTGTTACCTCATGGCAACAACAAAGCTGAGGTGACGTTATTACCGACTCAGTGGTTCCAAAAAGAGAAGCAGCTTCAGCAGTGTGGAATTAACTGTGGCGTCATTAGGCCTGGGCATCCTGAATGTTTTATGAACAGCCCTGGACTTCTGAGAGTCTTCTAGCGAGTTATCGCTCAGAGGGAACTCAGTCAGCGGCTCCTCTGGCAGCAGCATGGCCTTTTCCCTCTCCTCTCTAGCTGTGCGCACACAGGAGTCGATGATGATTTTGTCATAAACCTCTGGTAATGTAAATCTACGAGATGTTCACGGCTCAGTCATAAATCTTAATGTGCAATAGTTATGGTTACAGCGTGGTGATGAGAGAAGAAATGGCAGAGCAGAAAGGGCCAGGTGAAAAAAAACAACAACTCAGTCATTTAGGATTTTGCTTACAGAGAAGGAAATCACCTGTTGATTTATATATATTCATCGTAGGGGACATTTGTTCTGTATTTGGGAGCTGTTTCAATGTCTAATTTGTGGTAGATTTTATTTTGTTGTACTATTAATATTGTATACAGAATCTGAATCTCACTCTTGAGTTTCTGTTCCGAAACTAAACAAATGAGAGATTATTTTTGTTAAGTTTTTGCTTATTATTTGAAGGCAAACTGTAAAACTATATCACTTATTTTGCTGCAATTCTGTTTTCTTAAATTAATCCAAAAATGTTTCAAAACTAATTTGTTATACAATCAAGAATATCGTTATCATAAAAATACCCTGAAATATCATATTATTTTAGGGCCATTATCGCCTACCCCTAACCCTGGACACAAAAGTGTTGAAAAACATTTAAACGCTCTAACTAATTCCATACTTAAATTTGAAGATTTAGTCAACTTTAAAGCAGCTCAAATTATGTACAGAGCAAAAAAAACCCAAAACAATTATTACCCGAAAGTATCCAAAAATTGATTCAAAAGAGAGTAAGTCAACATGTTTTGAGAGGAAATTTTATGTTCAAAAACCACTAGTGAGGACCAATGCCAAACTATATTAAAGGGAAATTTTGGTTTATTTCAACCTGTCTCCTATCGTCCTAAATTTGTTTCAAGTGACTAGAGACATAAAAATAATAGTTAGCATGTTAGCCGTTAGCCTAGATACAGCCGGGGCGCATAGTAGCGTCAGACCTGTTAAAACGTAAGTGAACGGGCATACTTCAAGTGCAAAGTTAGTCCACTAAACAAGCTTTTTTTCCACAAAGACCGCCTCATATCGTTAGGATAAATGTCAGAGAATATATAGAAAACGACATGTAAAGTGTTGTCTTACCTTACCGGTGTGCTGCCATGTTTGTTTACATTTAGCTCTACTTTCCAAAGCGCGGCTGGAATATCACGAGAACAAGCAGTGATCTCATACTGTGAACAGAAGAGCCGAACAGGAACTGAAAATATAGGACACTAAGTAGGTTTAAACAAAAGTTTAAAAATAAAGTATTGCTCAAATATGAAAATGGATGATCAGACTGTAATACTGAAGTAGAAGAACAGGGTACAGGAACTTAAGTTGCCTTTTGTAAGTTGTTTTTCTGTTTGTTGTTGTTGCTTTGTTTGCCTGTTTTGGTTTGTTTTGTTGCTGATTGCTAAATATGATGTGCTGATAAAAGGGAAGGTGTTATAAGCTGTAGCTTCAGCCTACACCTTTTTCAGACTGCAGAAGTGTCTAGGTTATGATAAATTACTTTATTGTAATGTTTTGCACTGAACTATTTAAGTATCTGCCATTTTCTGTGGGAAGCTGTGCCTTTATTTACATGGATTTGTAGATGAATACATGTTTATATTTCTATTTTCAGAGTGAAATAAATTGTAAATTCAGTGCTATAGCTCCCAGTCCTCACATTTTCAGCATTTTGTAACATATTTAATTTGTCAAGAGAGAAATCTCTGATTTTACTTCACCAGCACTTTAAATGAAGGTGACAGGAGAAGTAACAGAAAGGTTGAAGTGATAGAGATGAGTAAAAATATTTAGTCTCACTGTCAAGAGACGAGGGATGGTTGAGGGTAAAGAGATGTAGAAACAGCCAAATAGAGGGCGAGAAAACATACTTGTCCTCACATTGAGGTTTTCTTTCTTTTAAAGAGGACACTCTGCCTTTTGTAGAACTTGCTCTCAGAACAGCCGAACAGAACACAATGGCCTAAAAACCAAGGGGGGTTACCATTTCATTACTCTGCACATTCCTCTCCTGTCTTGCCTTTATTTGCCTTTGCTCTCCTCCTCCCATCCTCTCCTCTCCTCTCATCCTACCATCTCTTCTTCTTCCTAAGCTCCTCTCCCCTCTGCTCTCCTCCTTGGTTCCAGGTCGCCATGGTGACTCAGCTTTTCCCCGGCCAGGGACCAGAATCCCAATCAGCCTCACTGCCCTCACAAGCACACACATGCACGCACAGCGCCAGCGTGGCGGTGCCAGAGGCCTGATGAGAGTAATGACAGATTAACGAGTGTCTATCGGCCACAGCTGACCTCTCCTTGGGCAGCTCATAAACAACTCATCTCTCTCCTCCTTGTGTCTTCTTCTCTTTTTCTTTCTTGTGTTGTGCTTTTGTCTTCGTCTTTGTCTTTTTTCATCTCTCTTTCCCTCCCTTGTCTTCATTTTTTTGTCTGCCCCAGTCGGTAGTAATTGGGTCTGTGCAGTGAGTTTGAGTGGTGCTGCTAGAAGTGATATTTTATTGGTCTGAGTCTAGCTCACCTTGGGCTAACCATCTACACTCTTACGATGCTATGAGGCACTTAAGATAAAAAATGGCTAGCAGATGCTTTATCCCGGCTACCGGATAGTGACAGATTATGCTACATTAGAAATCGGTGAGGTCTTTGTACGCCGCTGTGGCACTAAAATCTCACACCATAGTCGAGCTGTCAGTGCTGATACATTGGTACTTTTTTCCCTGGACACCAAATCAAAGAGAAAAATACACTATTTATTTAAAAGGTGCACTAATTACTATCAAGTGCACCAGCCCACCGAGTGCAGCTATCACGAGTTTAACATCTGATTCATTAAGTCCACTTATGCAAATCAAGTCTGTAACAATTGGTTTTTCAATTAGAATACCAGGGGCACAGCCGTAACCTCATATGGTGAAGCTCTGCTAATAATGCAACAGACTGGAGAGCAGGCTGTGATCTCCCGCTGCAGCCGAGTGAGAGGCCAAGTGATGAAGGGCTCAGATAATATTGGCAGGCTGAGTATGGCGTGGCACCTCTTGGTCTAAAGTTCATTTAGAAGAAAAACAAACTCAAGATTATTAATAATAAAAAACAATTAGCGTTTTGAAGTTTATGTTAATTGCTTCCATTCGTCCATTCATTCATTTTCTATAACCGCTTATCCTCTTGAGGGTCGTGGGGGGGCTGGAGCCTATCCCAGCTGACATTAGGCGAGAGGCGGGGTACACTCTGGACAGGTCACCAGACTATCACAGGGTAATTGTTTCCACTGATATTTAAATACCCTTTCATTTATTTCTTATTACAAGTCTCACAGCCTTGTGTATCTGTGAATAAATTAAACCCACATCACCAAACCAGCAGGCATAAACATGACAGCCCGCAAGTCAGCAATGAACCCACACACCAAAGAATATGTCCCAGTTACAGACTGAGTACATTCATAAAAGCACCACACTGGAACTTTTAAATATGCATGACGATAATAATGTCACGAAATGTACAGACACAGTTACTCTCACTGAGTATATAAGCCTCCTGCTCATCAGTCGACACACTTATGATAAAAATATACACAGTCTACAAATGTTTGCCCCGTGCACACCAAGTATGGTTCTGAGAGCTTTGGTTCCTTTGGTCTCCTCGTTGCCCAACATGCTAGATTTGTGATTAAAAAAGTGAAATAAGCAACTATTTGACAGAAACTAATGATGCTTTATTTGAGCAGTAAAAGCAATACTTCACCCACAAAATGATCGTATATCATATACTCACTGCGTTAGGTAATCGCTAATGTTTGGCTAACTTTTGCTAATCGCTAATGTTTGTCAATCTCTAACGTTATGCTACCTTTTGTAACGGTAGGAATAAACACACCTGTAGGAAAGAAATAGGCATCGTTGTTGTTTATGGCTGTTGAAAAATGTGCTGGCTCTAGTACCAGCTGAAGATGTATTCAATGTAATCGCTAACATTTAGCTAACTTTCACTAACCGCCAACATTTGTCAATCGCTAATGTTATGTGCATGACCAAAACAGGTCCATGTCATTGGTCCGACAGCCCATTGGTTCGACATCCAATTAGTCCGACTGTCTGCGGTGCTGAACGGCTCGTGGCGGGCGTATGGTGCGCCGCGACCGGCTCTGGGTCAGCTGGGAAAGGCTTGAGGCGAAGCAGGCTCACGACTTATGTGTTTGCCACTTTCTTTTTCATTTTAACCCACACCATGATCTTTTCCTAACCCTAACTAAGTGGTTTTTGTGCCTAAACCTAACCAGACCTTAACCACAGGGCATCATGATGATTTCGGAACGGACTTCAGAACAATGGGTTTAATATGGTCTTAACAATGGGCTGTCGGACCAATGGGCAGTTCCCGACCAAAACATCAAGTTGGGAGACAGTTTCAATCAACAGCAGTGTCTTGTACTTGGAAAACCCCCATTCAGTCAGACGACAGACTTTATGTATTCCTGACGAGCCCAAGCAGGCCTACTCGCCACTGCCAACCGGTGGCGCACGTCTGGTCATGGAATGAGTCTATGTCTGTGAATACACAGTGCTATTTAGCGCTATTTTATTATTTTATCCACTTTGCTTCAACCGATCACCACCAAAATTTTATCATCTGTTCCTTGTCCCATTATCCACCTTTCCTGAAAATCCGTTCATAACTTTTTGAGTTATTTTGCAGACAAACAAACAAACAAACAGACAAGCAGACCAACGCCGGCGACAACATAACCTCCTTGGAGGAGGTAAAAATGCATGTGTTTGGGAAGTACTGAGCATACGACTGTATGACTAAGACTTGGATTATACTAAAATGGACTGCACTTTTCTAGTGCTTTTCTAGTCTTCCAATCACTCTCACTTCAATCACTGCTTTTACACTACACTACACGTCACATTCACCCATTCACGCACACAGTCACACATTGGTGGCAGAGGTTACCTTACATGGTGCCACCTGCTACTCAGTAACCATTCACTCACTCTCGCCTACTGATGCAACAACCATTGGGAGGAATTTGCGGGTCAGTATCTTGCCCAAACATACTCCGACATGTGGACTGGAGGAGCTTGGGCCGAAGTGCCGATCTTCTGATTAGTATGCAAGCCGGCTCTACCTCTGAGCCACAGCTGTCCTGTTTGTAGACCAATGTGTTGATACAGTTTTGCTGTTGTTAAAGGACAACTTCAGTATTTTTCAACCTGGGCCCTATTTCCCCATGTGTATGTGTGCGTATGATTCATAGGTACATAGGTACGCTCTGAGCAGCGCTCAGCATGGCTCCTGTGTTTTCTTCCGGCAACAAGCAAAGCTCTCGCGAGATGACGTCACAGCCGGGAGGAGGTGAAGGGTCAGGGAAACGCTTAGTATGCTATCTACAGAGATAGCACTGGCTATCTGAACCGGTCAGTGGCGAAAAAAAGCACTTTTAATGCTCAAACTTATACGGGACGCATTTGCCCCTGTTACCGTTTTAGCTTGTTTCGCGGCTGCCGGCTGCATCCGCCTCCCTCAATACTGAACCAATTTTAGAATGAATTGTACCTATGAATCATATGCACACATACACATGGGGAAATAGGGTTGGAAAAAATAAAGTTATCCTTTAAATGCGACCCCCCAATGATTTAAATTCAAGAAGAATTGCCTTTTTCATCACAAATTCTACGCAGTGAACAATTGATATACAAATGGTAATTGTGTGGGTGAAGTATCCTTTGAGAAGTTACAGGTTAGGGAATGCCATCCCTCTCCTGGGAACCAGACAAATCTCCAAGCTCATGTTTCATTTGCTCTGGCTATGCGTCTGGTTCCCCTCCCCCTTTCCGGCTGTCCTGTCTTGGGTTGGGCCAATCACAACTGTTTATCGAACAGGTGGCATATTTCAGACTGTGACCGACAACTTGCGAAACCTTCCTGATTTATGCAAAATACATAATAACATCATTTTTGGCTGGTGCACCCTCACGCCAGAGACACCACAGTGAGCATAAACCTAGCTTAGTAAAGAGCATCATTGAGGCATTTTGAGTTTAAGTACTGTGATCAAATTCTGATGGCAAAAAAGCAACACTTGTTTACATTTGTCTGATTACATTTGTCCGTAGCTCAGCGCTACATCCCGTTATGTGCTCAGCTTGGTTGTAGGTCAATCCAATTACTTCAAGAGGCATTTTGGTCTATGGCTGTTTATAACCCCCCTTGGGAATTGAAAATGAACCAAGAGGTTCCAGACTAACTTGCTATTTTGCAATTGGTCTGGTGATGTCAGGCTATGCCAGCCCCCATATGTCCTGCAATCTGAATGGTTGGGAAGCACCATCAGCAATTCGAGCAATTCACTACAAAAGCTCTCTGCAACAACAAAGTGGTTAAATGAAACCAATAACTGTTACATGGAGCCATAAACCAGTGTACTACCACACATTGGACCCCAGTGTTGAAGCTTATCACTACTTTCCACTTAAAACAGCGGTTGGGTGGCTTGATATGTGACTGAGCCAAAGTCTGACAGGCAAGAAACGAGTCTTTCACCAGCCTCCTATTTACCACCACTGGGCTATTAATGGCTGGCTGAGTAAGTTCTGATATGGACACAGGCTCAGCACGTCTCTGTAGTCTTAGCGCTCTTTGTGCACCTTGTTGACAATTACCTAATCAAACAACACACAATAAAAGAACCCCGGAAGCAGTGGGTATAGCACAAAAAGCTTCCATTAAAATGCTGAATATATCTGCTCTGAAATCCAAGTGATAGACATTTTTAAAAAGCGTGATCATGGATGGATTCTAAAGCCACTATTAAAAAACTCAATAATCCTGCTCTCAAAGCTGAAGAATTTATTGTATATTTCTTTCAAAGCTTTTAGTCTGGGAAAGGATGCATCTGGTGTCTTGCCAATGGACTTTAGTAAAAGCTTAATTTATCGACTGGTTCCTTTGCCTGGGCAAAGAGAAATCTGGGAATCCAGAAAAAATGCAGAGCACAGCAGGTGTACAGTAATTTATATCTCTATGGCTGTTTCAGATTAATAATAAATACATTTTTAATGTAATGTCACTGTGATGCAAACAGACACTGATAAATTGAGAGTGCATCAACTGTTTTATTTAGACGATGATACACTGATGGCTTGTTTTCAAGAAATGGAAGCTACTCATTGAGACACTTGCCTTGTTATCTTCATGTTTTGTTTGTTAGCCACATCTTTTCTTGTTGGAATTGAACGTGCATGATTTCCTGTGTTTGCAATTCCGTGAAGGTATTAAATATGCATATCTGTACATGTAGCATTCACCACATTCAAATGCACTACATACTTTTACCAGTGAGAGTACTGAATATTGTATTCAAAATAAAACTTTAAGACTGAAATATGGTACTTTAGCTGTTTGGGATATGCAACCCAGTTCCTGCTTACATATCTACTTCCATATTGGCATGAGCAAAAGTGAGTACATTTATTTATTTCTTCTAGCTTTCAAGCACAGGCGGATTATGACACAAAGGGCTCCTAGGATCAAATGCATGAAAGAACCCCTAACCCCTGTCTAGGGTAGGTGCAACACACTGTAGTTTTTTTCCCATAGAAATGAAGGGCCCCATTTGTGTAGAGGACTCTGCACATCTAGAGCCCCATTTCCACCAAGCAGTACGGTACGGTTCAATTCAGTTTGGTTCACTTTTTTTACATTTCCACTGAAAAAGTTGTGGATGGTACCAATGAAACCGTTCCTAACCGTCCCCATTTTGGTCCCCCCTCTGTTGGGGTACCTAGCACACAGATCTGGTACTAAAAGGTGGAGCTGTGAACACTGCAGTCTGTTGATTGGTCAATAGAGGACGCTCACTCTGCTCAGGGCTGAGCTGTGGCTGGTTTTGAGGCTGTTGAAACCACTGTTCATACCGAGGAGATTTTTATACTGTAACTATAAAAATAAAGGATGTTTTGCTGCCTCTTGCAGCAGCTGGAGTTGGAGAAAAAAATAACTTAATTCACTGGGCCGACTGCCAGCGACTTTTAACGTTTACTTGTAATGTTACTCAATGCATGAGTTGTGAATCCATCAACACACCTTGGATTTCAATGACAACTCTGACGTTTACTTTAGTTTCGACTGGATTATGTGAACTGCATATATCCCAATCCTCACTAGGCAGAGCGTCGTTCCTGTGGGCTCCAGCAACACTAAACCCCTGAGCTTGCCTGAGAAGGACTAGATGCACAAAACTGCTATTGTAAAATATCCCATGGAAAGGAACTCTCATTGCTGCCTAATCTTTTTTGTTTTGAAAATGTCGGCATGCAACCTCGTTTTGTGGACAGTTAACGAGGTACAGACTTCCCTCTGTGTCACCTGTGATGAGGAAATACAGTGGGTGCTGGACGGAGCAGTGAGTGACAACAACCCCGCCCACATTTAAGGGTACCGTTTGCGGTGGAAACACTAGGGTCTAGGTACCATGTCTGAAGGGTTACTTTTGGTTCCAAAGGTACCATACCGAAAGTCTTTGGTGGAAACGGGACTTTAAGTCCCACAGATAAACTGAGGGGATGGAAACACTCTCTTAAACTGTATCATGATGGTTTCTTTCTTGTGACATCTTCGAAGTGACTGTTTAGGCTATTCTTTCAGTTTTTCCTTCTTCAGGACTTTTTGGGCTCTGTTATTGACATGATGACTAAGCCCCTTGACAAGAAATGCAAAGTTGCCTTCACACATAGCCTCTAGCTTATAGCCCCCCTGAGCCCTTGGGCCCCTGGGCCTGGGCCCATTTGGTAATACACCCATTTGTTCAAGGTACTAACATTTTTCCTAGAGATAGATTTGGGTTTTTTGGGGGAACAAAAATGAATCTGGATAAAATTAATGTTGGTGTTTGGAATGGCTGGGCTCAGGCTGGGCTGGTTTATTGACTATTCTGCAGGTATTGCTGTGTCATGTGGGATTTCAATGACACAGTCCCTTAACACAGGCTGCGCTGCAATTTAACATATATAATTTATTGCAGGGGTGTTCATTCCATAACCACACCCATCGCTGGGGACAGGGAACAAAGAGTAAATCATTTTACTTTCTATATATACTATATATATATACTATTATATTTGGATCATGAGAATGAAAGCGTAGTCCTCTCCATAGCAACAACAGTCCATTTTTCACCACAAAAGTCAATTACCTTACAACGGTTAAAAAATGAGCTACAAATCAGAGCTTCTGCTTGTCCTCTTGTGTGGGGTTAGAATCAGTATGTTGACTTGAAACAGCTGAAGTGTTTAACAAAGTGATTCATGCTAACTGCAGTTAGGAAATCACCAAGGTAAATCCTGTTACATGGATGTGCAGTGCAGCAGCCTTGAATTGGTTTATGCTTGTTACCGGACTAGAATAATACCAATTGTGGGAGTGCGCTTTGCCCACACAATGGAAACCACAATTCCTGAATAACAATGCACATGGCAAAACATTAAGGTGTATCAACTATGTAGTGCATTTAAAGGGCTTTTATGCATTAAGTGCAGTTAAAGATAAGACATGGTTAAATTGAATTGCCTGGGGCGACATCCCAAGGTATCTCACATTAAAAGCACACGGCACATTGTCTGGAAGAGACAGTAAAAAACAATTAAAGGCACAGCTGCATTCAGGTTTTCATCTCAGAGCAGGATGTTTATGTCTATTCTAAGCCTTAGGTTCATGCCCTATTACTCATATGTGACCTATGGTTATACTGTATACTGCCGTCATTTAAATAACACGTGCATGGAGTAAATACTCGGCACAGGCAACCCACGAAAGAAAAGGTCCCAGTGATGTTGACATGTGTTTCAGAGCAGGGCCTGTCAGTCACACATTATGCCTCACTGTTCTTCCACTTGACACCACTTTCCACCATTGTTTTGGTCCCCGTGACTCAGTCATGGCTCACGACTGGCTGTACCTGCAGCAGCGTTTGGACTCCCAAAGACCCTCAACATCACTGAGAAAGCCATTTTGGGTTACAAAAACAGACTGATGATGTGGCTGTGCGTCATTCATTCATTGTTATGTTAATTTGAAAGTTGCAGCTTGTACTTTTTGAATATCAAAATACAGCTTTAAGAGAGCAAAGCAAAGTCTGCCCAGTGCCTCTCGCCAAGTTACATATGCGGTGGATTACTGTTCCTAAGAGCTTGTGTTTGCAGGGGGTGTGTTTGAAAATAGATATCTTTTGCACAGGGTATCCTTTACCATCTGCCTATCTCTGTGAAAAGGAATATTTTCCCTGGTAAATGTTGCTCCCCGGTGTGCCAGTATCTTGCTTTTTATGGCTCGTTGGGCGCTATCTATAGAATGAATCAACAGCATAAAAGAAATAATGTGTGAATGTGTGTGGTTTGGTAATAGTGTAGTTTAAATCACAGCATGTTGGATCAGGCGGTGCACACACGGTCAGTTTCGAGAGCATTTAGAAAACATTTAACCTCATTTCATTCATCTAAAAAAATGTAATCTTTAATAATACATAGAGATGCAAATAGGAGAGAGTAAAACAGGCATAAAAACAAAATATGATGGGACTTAATGTGTTCTGTTAATGGATTTCAGATGAGTCATTGCATGGCTAGAATCTCTAACCACAAAATAAAAAAATAAAAAAGGACTGCTTTATTGAATATTATCTTAATCCTTCTAAGTACTTTTGGCACCCTGAAATGGGGGACTATGAACAAAATGGCCCATTTAATATGAAGTCATTATCTGGCACTGCATGGTTCAAACTCCACCTAACATTTGAACGAATACAAAACAAATATTGTGCGCATTTAGGGAACATTAACATCCATTTTGACATTCATTTGCAGAAATCTGGCACAGTCCAGGTGATAAAAGTTTGACTGTGGCAACCTGATCTGAATGTGACAGAGATCCATTCGCTGTGAAGGCACTGTCAGTCCTCCCAGAGGTTTCAAACTGAGCATTTTCAACCAGTGGGTCAATATTGCAGATGGACACACGTCATAGAGGCAAACATCAATGCCACTGGCTGTGAGACATTGCTCTTATTGCTTCTTTCTCCTTTCTTTCACTTGGTTTTCTTTACACTTTTTTTTTTTCTCTCTCTCAGAGACGGCTATAAATAGCCGCTCTGTGTCACCATCTGGCTCCACAAAGGCTGCTCACCTCTGTGTGTGTTAGTCAGTGTGACTGCTGTGAACTATGTCAGCCTGTTGGCTCAGACACAGAATTACTGTGGCCTCTGTAAAGTAGCAATAGTGTTAAGCCAGTTGGCTGGTGGCACCAATAGTAGATTCAGGATAACCTGCCTCCACTGCACAGCTAGCACAACAAAAAACACCAACCGCAGCTCTTTTGTCCAAGTATTGCCTCAGTGCCCTGCATGAACCTTGAATTGTTTATTGTTCATTTTTGTATTTCTTTTTATTTTGTTCCTTTAAAAAGCTCTTACAGAATGACGTTGTTTGTACTCCGTTTACAGAGCCTGGAGTTCGAGGATTTTGACGCTAGTAATATCTGGAGTGGTGAATATAGTGGCCATTAAACACCTCTAGGAATGGAGAATGGAAAATGAGCTGTAATATTAATGACATACAGCAATAGACGATAGTTGACAGTCGATAGCCGATACTAATACCGATGTTTTTATATTGTACCAAGAAAACAATGAAATCTACACTGTAAAAAAAAATAAATAAAATAAAATAATAACTGACTGGTTTTATAGTAATTAAGCCCTTCATTACACTACCTATACTATATAGCACAAATCCAATCATACAAATTTATGAAACAACCTTTGTCATGGTAAAAATGATTCAATATGGAAGTATTAAAATGTCATCATGTAATATTACTAATTTCATGAATGTGTGATGCATTCATGGTCATGGTTTAGCTACTTTGGGCCTTGTTATGTCTTTGTCCATGCACATGTGCTGTGCCAAAAGCTTCTCTGATTATATTTGTATAAATATATATTTAAGTAATGTCAACTGTGGCTCATTAAGTTTATTTTATTATTCATCAAAATTAAGCTTGACCCAGAGTACATGTATTTTTCTGCATCAACCTTTAAAATTAACCTTTACATGATGACCATACTTAAAAAAAACTGCTTCAAAAGCATTTTACTATATATATATATATATATATATATCATAATTCCCTCTCTCATATTACTTTAAAAACCAACACATTTCTCTTTTAAACTGTATTTCTTAAGCTCCTCACCAAAAACTACATTTTACAAGATTCCATTGAACATATGAGAACACTGAAATTTCCCTTGAGCTTGAACGCATCGTAATGTAACTCAATGCAGCCTCCTTGAGCTGTCAATTGCGGCCAACAGCTGCTTACAGCTCACGTTAACTAGCTCTCCTCCTGCCGAACTTTACACAGATTGCTTGTTCACAATGTAGCATTATTCAGGTAAACAATAGGGTGCTTCTCCTGACGTGACTAAAATGAGTTTACAGCGTCCTTAATCCCAAAGGTGTCCTGGGGAAGATCTCTGTTCATCCCAAACACATTTTCTGTTGTCCCCAGAACAACAGGACCCCCGCTGCTTCTAACCATCTCGTCACACAACAGTGAGATCACAGAGCCCATTTGTCAAACAGTCATTGTATTCTCCTTTTACCTGCTGATTAATTTATGTCTGTGGCCTTTAGTGTGCGGCTCTGCTTTGTAGCTTGCGAAGAACGGATGTGACACAACAGAAAAACATCGGCCACTGCATTAGGTGAATGTCATCCTGTCTATTGATAGGCCAATGGCAGTCAACAAGAAGAATATCAGCCTATACCGATGTTCATTGGATTCCTAGTTGTAACAAATCCTGTGCTTCCCTTTGTTAAAAAAATAGCATAAAAGGAAGATAAAAATAACCTAACCTGTATCCAAACGCTATAGTTCATATGTAAAAGTGAAATGATCTGTAGTAGAATCACAGAGAGGATAAGCCCTCGCTACACAAGGACTAAGGTTAGTGTGTCAGAGAATGTGATGAACACAGGATTAATGCATGCACGCACACACACACACACACACTCACAAAAAACAGCCATGACAGGTGGACCGGATGGAGGGATGAACTGAGCGTGTGTGGGGGGGGGGGGGGGTTGACAGAGAGATTGTNGGGGGGGGGGGGACAGAGAGATTGTGCATTGGGATTAAAGCAGGCACAGTCTGGACCTTTCGCTCTCCATTGATCCATCTATTCAACCATCCGTCCATTAATTCAGCAGCTCATCCAACCATGGGGCCCAGTCCTCTCACAATTTTTTTTTTACATGCTGGTCAGGTGTGCCGTGCAATTTCCATGACACTGGAGTCAATGAAACTTGCCGAGAATTCATGAATAGTCATTTTTCATGCCCACTTCTTATTCCTTTTTCCTTTTGATTGCAGCGGTACAGAAATGATCTGCATCATAAGTATGCGTTTAAAGTGGCAAATACAAGATGAAAAGCACAGAGAAGGGTTATAGATTTCTCTCGCTGGCCCTCCTTCACACCACCAACTGTGTTAAAGAAAGCGAAAGAGACACAGAGAGACTGTGGGCAGGAGGACATGAAGAGAGGCAGACAGTAAGACAGCCTGAGAGAATGAAAAAGGGAGGCAGGAAGACAGAGAGAGAGGGCGGCAGGGAGAGAGACGAGACGAGAAAAGAAGGTGGTTGGTAGCCAGCTGTTACTCCGTGATGATCTCCTGTCTCGCCATGCTGTCACAGATACTCACAAACAGCATTAACTGCTGCTGGATTACATGTCAAGTTGCAATATATCTGTAAGGAAAGTTGCACAGAAATCATTTAGGTGACCAGAAAATGCCAGTCAAGATGACATTTCTACACAGTGTGTAAAACAGAAACACGCACAAACTCCCTTGTTATGGGACACAACTGTCTGTGTGAGTCTTCGCTGCTTCTCACTCTCTCTGCATGTGTCGTTTTGTCTCGTTCTGTCTGTCTGTCACCCTCTCATTTGCTTTGTATTACTCTCTGTACTCCCCTAGTTGTGTGCTCTCAAGGAAGGAGCCAGTTATGGTGGAGCCTGCAGAAAGATCTAATTTTGCCGGTTCTGCTCTATTTCTCAGTATCTCTGTGGCGCTTTATGTTGTCCTGAGAGCCCTGCAGGAATGAAGGAACAGTAACAGCCTGAATTTCCACCACACACACACAGACAGCGGATTTTTCACCACTTTAGGTCGAGACCCGAAATAGGCCATGGATCTATCCCTTGTGGTTCGCCACATGACAAGAGAAGCAATATGCTTTAATGAACCTTGTTTTCAAGGCAAGCGACTAAACTTCCTAATTGGATTCTTTGCTGAAAAACTTCTTGGATGCTTTAGTAAGAAAGATATTGTCCAAATAAATTCAGCGCTAGGAAAAAAGTAAATGTGAGAGAAACATGAGCATTTCAGTTCCCGCTATGTTGTCAGAATTCTAAATCATCCTCAGCAGCGGGGTGAGAGTTGTTTAGAAAGTAGAGTGTGTTGTAACTTCTCAGTACCATTTCTGTAGCTTCAAGTACGTAGTACCAAGTGCGACCCCTTTGTAGCTACTAAATAACCTGAGCCATGGATTCAACAAGGTGCCAGAGATGTTTCAAAAGCATCTTTTTTACCCTCAGACTGAATAGTGTCAGGGTGTTCTTTAAGGATTTCTGACAGCACAATGGTACTGTGGATATGCCATTTCACTTCATCCCAATGGTGTTCCATTGCCCTGAGATCTGGTGAATAGGAATGTCACAATACATCGCAGCAAATCATATCCTCCAACACAAATTCTCTACATTCTCTAAATTCATGCATGTGGTGAATTAAAAAGCAAACTGCGTGTTTTGTTCACAACCCATTGAGCAATATAATGCTGTGGGTGCTCAGATCTGTTGTTTCTGTCACCACATGTTTTGTGTTATACGGTCAATTTAAAAGAAAAAGTGAATAAATGAGAGGAAAAAACAAAATAAATCCAGAAGCTTTTACACGGGACATGAGGGCTCAGTGATTATTATTATGATGGCAATGTAGGGGTGGGCGATATATCAAATAAACTTGTTGATCTCGGCTTGTTCCACATGTGATTTATGAATTGAGTATATCACAAACATTGAGTACAGACTGTCACGTCTTTTTTTTTTAAAGTCACTGGCATAACACTCGCTTTGGCATTTCCATCCTCTCGTTCTACCCTGTGGCTCATTAGCAGGGCTCCAGACCGCTAACAATACTGTGTAGTTGCATTTTGCAACCAACTGCAACTCGCAAATATTACTTATATGGACTGGGGAGCTGTTAGTTTGTGTCCATCCTACAGTGAATAAATGATCATGTTTAACGGCACTGCTGCATTGGTTTAAGTTAATGGAATTAGCAATAGCATAAGCAGAGGAAGCATGTCTTTGTACCTGTAAGACTCCAGACTGGGACTTTTTATCTTTGTGCTAGCTGCTAACAACAACTATTGAGGAGAATCTTCAAGTTCACAGCAAAAACATCAACACTTCCAGCTTTAGATAAGCCAAGTGCCTCAAAATAAAAGCATCAGTGGTTTTGCTTTGATTTATTTAATTAGTACTTTATTTAACTTCATTATGACGGAGCTACTTCATTCAACTTTATTATCACTGTAGTTATATATGTAATATTGCAATATTATTTTTAAGCCGTATCACCCAGCCCTATGACAATGTAAATCAAATGCTATGGCCTTCGCAGTCACTAGATTTCAACCCAGCTGAAGACATATATCATCAAAATACCAAACAAGGCATACCCTTTCAAGAAGTCTGATCCAACACCCGAGAATCCAGACACACCAAACTGTCATTAAAGAACTAGTGGCAAAGAAGACTGACTGCTGTGTCGCCTCATGTTGCCTCATGTTGCCTCATGTTGCCTCATGTTGCCTCATGTTGCCTGTGTCTCGGCCAAAATGTTGCACTTGAACACACCGCAAAGACTACAGCCAACTAGCACATAGATTCTGCAAGAGAGGAAATAACTCTCCATAACAGCAGGTGGCGGTAGTCAGTATTTGTCATTAAAAAAGAAAAACTGAAAGACAGACAGGGTGGATTCAAGATGCTAATTACCCATTTAGCATGTTGACAACACAACCAGATGTTGAAAGAACAAAGGATATTAACAGTGTGCTAGCAAACAGTAACTCAGTAACAAATGGCTTTTGCTAAAGAGCTTAATTGCAAAAAAAAAAAAAAAAAAAAAAAAACTCATAAATTTGCTTCAGCACTCCCTTTTGACCTTAGCTGTTTGTTTGCTTTCCTCACTACCGTTTCTCTTCTTGTGCGCTGGTCTGTCAGTTAGAGAGATTTCATTCACCGATGGGCTTAGCCGGCTCCGATGGCCAAAAAACAAGCAAGAAGGGACAACAACGGCCGACACTGCAAAAACCAGTGTGACAGATGCTCACTGACGGCCCAACATTGACCAACAGCCGACTGTCAGCTTGGTTTGTCAGTACTCTTACTAAGACACTTTATGCTGACTTAATTTACATTTAATTTGTCACCCTTATCAGAACTCTCAACTTCATTTTACCTTCATAACATTCATACACACATGAACACATTTTCAGACATTCTGTTTTTGGTGTATTGACATGTAGCTAATTTACCAACAAGTGCACTGAGTCAAAGAGTGAAGACTGGTAATTGCTCTCACCTCTCTTGTTTCTGAAGGCCATTCCCTGCAACCGCCCTCAGACATGCGAGGGATACTTGAGGTCAGAACGATGCAAGGGCATACTGCTACATTCAAAGAACAACCGTGGGAAAACACTTCCCTCCAGCATGAAGTGGAAATCAGACAGAGTGGATCCATAGATCGATAGCATTCGCACTATTGTAAATTCAATCCCTGAAGTCAGACGTTGCAACAGAAACTGGGAATCCTCAAAACATTGTTTCTGTTGTTGTATGTCATCAGCTTGGAGGCTTGACGAGTTGTGCTTTTGGAGATGGCCATTATGTATTGAGCTTTCATCCTCACTGCTGGTCAGAGTGCTTTTTGAACTGCAGTTGAACTTGCTTACTTAAACATGAATATGCCATTTTCATGGAACTCTACGCACTGCAGTGCTGGCAAATCCCAGAGGGGCCGATTGTTGGTCTGGCACCAACAACCACACATACCCACTGTACTATTCAGTTGAACAGCGACTGAACTTTGTGACCCTGTCCGCATGCTTTATACTTATGTTTTATTTATATATATGCGAGTCATTGTCTGGAGAAGCAAAGCACTTGCATAAATGGAGAGTTGTACTTGATAAAAGTATATACAGAGCTGAGTGTGTGTGTGAGTATGTGTGTGTGTGCGTGTGTGTGTTTGAGTAGGTGCAGCTGGAGAAGCCTTTGGACTGGAAATCATCACCTTACACCTCGCCTAAAAAAAGAATGTGACAATATAAACTTTAAGAATAAACTCCTTAAGGGCAGAATTTATTTAAACACTGCAGAGTCAACTCTGAGTAGGGTGCAGGAACTTAACCACTGGTGCTGCATAATTTATGTTTATTTGAGTCAGTGTTTGGTACTGAATAAACTACTGGAGACAGGCAGGAGTAAATCTCTGGTGTCCTTCTTACCCAAAGACTGATATTTGTCACAGTTTTGACAGTTTTTGTTCGGCTAAGTTGCCATGTTGAGTTTCAGAAAATATTTGGTTGTGAATTTGTGTGAAAGCACAAAGCATTTGGGATATGTTTTTTTTTTTTTTGGTCTTGAGATCAGAGTATTTTTACATAAATTGTATTCATGCATTACACAAGGGTCCCTCATTTTCATGAAACTGGGTGTACGCACAAACACAAGCTTAAACTTGGCACGTGTGCATGTGACAAGTTTTTGCAATTTTGGCACAGCTTGGCGCAATGTGGTACAAAAGCTGCATATATTAATAGTACTTCAAGAGTTTTATACATTCACACACACAAAAACACACACAGTGGTTACTACAGTACATGCACACAGTCTTTCCTGGGTGTCTATAAATCCACTTCAGTTTCGACCATAAGTGGAGATATGAGATGGAAACCTCTAAACATCAGGTATAAATGACAAATGCTTCAGCTTTGTAATAGATTTGTGAAGATGTCGGATCAGAAACTCACTAAAAATATTTTTAATTGGGACCTCCCACTGTCATCCCTGGGCTAACCAGTTCAGATCATTATTTTATTTGAACAATTTATTTATTTATTTTCCAGAATAGGTTAACCTGTGATATTCAGGATATTAGGAGTGAAATGTTTTGCATGTTTAGAGAAAGATGGTCTGTTGACATATGGTATAAACCAAAACTACAAACTTATTGTCTCATAAAGAATAGCTACAGTGTGGAACCTTATGTGAAGTATAATCTAAACAAAAGACAAAGGTGTGTGCACAGTTGCTCTCAGGAATGTTACCGTTAGCTTTTGAGACTGGAGGGTTTACGTCACCCCAGATAAGGACAGAATTTGTTTGGTGTGTAATTTAGGCTAAGTTGAGAATGAGGTTCACTTCTTGTTTTACTGTCCTGTATCTGAAGACATAAGGAATGTACTTTCTTAGTAAAATGACCTCTGTCTATGTTGATTTCATTTGGTTGGATGATCATGAAAAATTTGAGTTTGTGTAGTTCAACACATTCTCACTCCAACCTCGTCACACATTGATGTTTTGGTCATGGACTTTCCACATCCACATACGACTTGCAAGGTACCCTGGGTGCGTTGGTTGTTGACGTTCTGGGACACCATGTCAGGTTCTCTTCTCTCAAGATACACTTCCGTTTTCACAGGAAATTTAACATTTGCGTACAGTCGCTTTCCAAATAAAAGCACCATGTTTCCTTCAACAAGAAACACACATGGTTGGGTTTAGGCAACAAAAGCACATGGTTAGGTTTAGGAACAAAGAACAGTGTTTGACTTTAGAACCTTACGGGACACCACTCTCTCGGGTGAAAGTTGGCAGATGTTGGACCCATCCACCATCACTACCTCCCACCCCATTCAGGCTTTCACTGCCTTAACTTTCATCCTTCTCCCACCTCGTTTCCCCCTGACGCTGCCGGATGCCGTTAAACTATAACGGCATCCGGCAGCTTATCATGCCGATGTTACAGGACACCTTTTTTCCTTGGTTTCTGACGTCGCAAATCACTGCCTAAGCGCTGGATTTCAACAACTTCAGAGTGAGACTGGGCTCAGTACTTAAATAACATGTACTTGTGATTGTTACTGCAACGTCATTGTAATGGTGTCTTGTAAACCAGTGAGGGTCAATCAATCAATCAATCAATCAATCAATCAATCAATCAATCAATCAATCAATCAATCACACACACATGTCAGTCTGCCATACCATGCATTAGCTATCACCAACATCTTTGTCGTCTTTGTAGCCAATTAAAAAGTTTGGCCATGCCCGTGTCCACGCACGCACACATGCACACATGCACACATGCACACACAAATCTGTCAGAGGGACATTCACAGGCTTGTGTCTAACCTATCACATTGGTGAAGCCATGCGTTTGATTCAAGGGGAAGTGTGAATTTTGGCAAAGAAAAATAGATAAAAAATGTCATATTGCCATAGCACCACAGGCGACCACGTGGTTTTTAGGCAGGGATGACATTTCCTGCTCCTCTGAGCAGTCGGTCTTACAGAGAGAGAGCAAGAGGGAGAGAGATGTCACGTGTCTTTACTCAATGTGACGGCTGGCAGTGCATATTCAAATATCACACCACACCAAAATCCCCCGGTGTGTGATGACAGGCTGCAACTGTCAGCACGTCCCGCTGCAACTGTTTCTCACTCACTACCCCTCGCTCTCCCTCTCTCTTCTTCCTCCTCACTTCCACCCCCATCTCTCTCCTCTCTTTCCTTCCCCTCCTATAGGTTTCTTTTTTCCTGCTGCAGCGAGTGGCTGACTTCTCTCATCCCCTCCATCCTGTCCCATCCTTTCTCTCTGAAAGCCTATCCTGTAGCATTATCATGCTTTTGAAAGGTTCTGGAACGACAGTTGTTGCAATGAGACTGTTATGAATATGTCTTCATGTCTGCAGGGAAACGGGTCATTTTTACCAGCCCTGGCTGTGTTAACAGCTGTACGGTAAAAGCCCTTGTAGAGGCTTCTCATTTCTATCACGGACCTAAGTAGGCAGAGAAAGAGCGAGACAGCAAGTCTGCCTAGACTTGTAGTCATTATGAATGAGCCTGAAGCTGCTTGTCTGCATGTTGTTTTGAGAAGCAAAAGATGTTCTGCACCAGAGAAATGTGTGGTTTGGCAGTCTCTGTCACTATCCAATGTTAAGTTAAAACACAAACTAGGCCCCGTGGGGAGCCTGCCATAGTCCCCTCAGATCAGCAGCAATACACATCAATTTGCGTAACGCTCTTTCAGAGAGTCTGCCACATTAATACGACAACCGGCATGGTGTGTATGATACCCTAGCTGTTCTGCAGCTGAAATGCTCCGAGCAACATTGATACAGCCCATTTAACACCTAACAATTTACGTCAATTTATAGAAGCAAACAATCTGCGCCAGAATTTTACACTCAAGTAAAGGTACTGTTACTTTAAAGAGATCTTACTCAGAGTACTTTAGTGCTAGTAAAATATAAAATGAGGTCAACCAATTTATCGCTGTGGCCGATTAATCCGCGCTGATAGGACTTTATATAAACTATCATTAATGGTGGAAATGGGCTCAGATAGTGGCCGATGGCTGTAACCTCCACTGGTCATGTGTGTATGGCCGTAAAGCTTTTGCATGGAGTGCCCCACACGCAAAGTGAAGGTCATATGTGCTTAGATAATTTGTATGATTTAAATGAAAGTTAACTAATGTAGGACAGCTTTACTTCTTCATTGGGGGCATAATAAGGTTGCTGGATATAGAATAGCATTATGTGCTTTCTCTGTTTTGCTAGTAAGCATGGTCGGTATAATTTCCCTAGAGTTAAGTAGCAAGCCTCTAGCAATGTGTGTGAAGTTAATGTCTGGTAATCTAAATGACTATTAACTCATTATTACTCTGAGACTGGGAGGGGCCGACACTCAGCGGCTCCAGCCATAAATGCACAACAAACTTTAATCTCATTTTTCACCAAACATCAGATATAATTTTCTCAGAGAGCAATTATCCCTGCATTTTTTGGGCGATATAGAATATGACTTTGTCCTGGGGAACAGCTGATTTTACGGTAAGGCTGTTCAGTGGCGTTTATATCATAACAGACCTGTTTTCAGTCAACTTCTCCCCACAATAGTTGTCTCCCGAAGCTGTTCTGTGATTATCTGCTTTGCTCGATTTTTACAATTATAATGCTGTTCTTACACTGTTTAAGTGCAGCTGGGGAATAAAGTCCCACATAAATATGATTTTATTTTTGGCATCAGTCTCCTCTCTTCCAAAAAGTCCAAACATGTAATTATACATTTATTAATATCAAGCGCACAGTTCGATCCTCCTACAGCTCCTCCTAAAACCAGCTCGGTGCCATAGGTGCCGATTGCAGGCTTCAGGGCTGAGCAGCCATGGAAAAATGGGAGCACTCACGTGCGCCAGCGTACAGTTGGGACCAACTGACAGCAATGTCGGATTAAGTGCCAATGTGTGGGCTTTGTTCCAATTACACCACTGGACCAAAGTACCATTGGGAGAAAAAGCAGCAACTCGTGAAAGGTTATAGCGCACGGCTGCAATGGGCACTTTTCTCTTGAAGAAGTAACGTCAACGGTGAGTGAAAAACAAATCCAATTTATCGGCCGATTGATCAGCTTTGGTTTTTTGTCCTGCTCCAAGTTATCGTTATTTTATTGGCCATTAAAAATCCACTATCGGTCGACCTCCAGTATGAATAATGTTATCATGTTACATATTTAAAAGGGGTTTGATGATTATAATGTTACATGATAGAACTATTAAATTAAAGAAAAGGCTGCAAAAAGTCCTTTTCATTAGACGGACATTTGCAGCCTACGCTTCATCCTGATTATTAATCTTAAATATCCTGTGTTCCTCTGTGTAGCTTTACTAGAATTACCCAGGATAGAGGGGAAAAAAACAAATTTTAACAACAATGAATGACAATAAATAAAAAAGACAATTAAGTCAGGGCAATTATTAAGCTACCTAAATGAAATAGCAGCTGCCACTTAAAATTAAGCACCAATAAGGCAGACGATACAGAGATGTATAAACAATATAAACTCAGAGAGCTGTGCACTTTTCACACGTAGTGTAGTACACACACACACACACAAACCGCTGTGTTATTTGGCAAAGTTGTGGTTGTTGACGCTCTCCTCTGAAGACAGATTTACATCCATCAGTGAGTTTGTTGTTGTACTCACCCATCTGCACTGCTTATGGCAAGATAAACTTTGTCACACAGTACTCAAGTGAGTTTTTATCACATTCACATCCATTTTGAATGCTGGCTGTTAATTTGGTACCAAATAAAAAATGAGTAGGCAGGAGAAGGCGAGAGCCTTTGTTAGTGTCTGACTATAGAGTGCGAGTGTCGGGCTATTTCCTGGAGGCAGTGCGTACAAGTGTGGACCAGATATGAATAGAACTTGAAAAATACCAGAGATCTGTGAGTTAATTTTTGGCCAGCACAAGAGCAGATGTCTGTCAGGTCTATTACTTGCTGGGTTTTCATATTACACTTCTTTAAAAGGGGACTTCATGGCTTGATGGCTTGCGAGGGTTTGCCACGTTGGTTAAGCACCTATTTCTTTGCTATGTAATGAAATTGACGACCTATAATCTCAGTTCTCCAGCCTGTATGATTTACTAAAAATTATGGAGTCGTGATTCTTTTCAAAGGCTTTACTGCAGCAGGTTGATGATATAAAATATAGGGGCTCATTGCAGGCTGTAAGTTCTGTCGGCCTGTTCAAAACGTGCCTGTTCAGAACGGGCTGACTGCTTCACACTCAATACTGCTCTTCTTTGTGTCCTCAGCGATACAACCGCCAAGTGTGAAGCTGATCAGCAGAAAATTGTAAGACAGACAGAGACTCCTCCCAGTTTTTTAGATGCTAATGGACTCTTTTCATATTTAATATCGTATATGATTTTTTTTCCATGATGGCCGAAACACTGGGAGATAGTATGTGCTCCCCTATTCTCTCTGCCCATCTCTTTCTGTCTAAGCATTTATATCGTGACGCAGAGTGATTTATCCAAAAGTGTCAGCTCTCAATACTCTCGGGCTTAGCAAGACTTAGTGGAGAGCCTGTTACACACACACGCGCACACACAAAGACACACACACACACACACACACACACAATATTGAGTGTTACACTGCTGTGTATATGTGTTTTTTAGAAGTAATCGAGACAGTTGCAGACATGCACAAAACATGGGCACTGATGATCTCTCTCTCTCTCTCTCTCTCTCTCTCTCTCTCTCTGTAGCACCAGTACAGTTTCCTACAAAACACACACACACACACACACACACACACACACACACACACACACACACACACACACACACACACTGAGTATGTTCTCCAGTGTATTGCATTTGATAAATGAATCACACAGCTGCTTTAATTGTTACACTGCAATGAATTTTCACTCCTACCTGTTGTGCCTCCACCCAACCATCTAACTAATCACAATAATAATTATGATTTAAACCACTTAGTTCTTTAAAAAGTCATTAGTTCTAAGTTGTAGAAAGAGAAAGGGTTGTGTTGCACTCAAACAAACAAAAATAAAACGTAAATGTCTGTTGTAGAAAGGCATTTTAAGCTTTTGGAAACATACACAGCTCTGGGGTGAAAAATTTTGTTTCGTTTTAAATATCAATTAAGGTTGCAACATGGCAACATGTGAGGTTTTGTGCAGTATTTCTTGGCCGGTAATACTGAGTCACTGTGCGGAGCCTCCCGTGAAAACACAATATGTGATAAGTTTTTACACAGATTCAACAATTAAAGCATAACATGTTAATTAGTGAGCTTTAGATGTGCTGGTAGGCAGAGTTTGTTAAAGCCAGGCTAGCTGTTTACAGTCCTTATGCTAAGCTAAGCTAACTAGTTAATAATGCACACAGCAAAATCTGTTTGGTAACAATAGCTAACATAATTCACTATATGCTACTGGTCATACCAGACCAAGTAAGGCTGTTGTATTAAAACCCCTGAGTGCATTGAGTTTAACCCAGGCGAATATTATTATTATTATTATTATTATTATTATTATTATTATTATTATTATATTTTTTAAAGATTATTTGGTGAGCTTTTTTGCCTTTATTAGATAGCACAGAGATAGACATGANTTTAACCCAGGCGAATATTATTATTATTATTATTATTATTATTATTATTATTATTATATTTTTTAAAGATTATTTGGTGAGCTTTTTTGCCTTTATTAGATAGCACAGAGATAGACATGAAAGGGGGAGAGAGAGTAAGAGGGGATGAAAAGCAGCAAAGAGGCCACAGGTCAGATCCCAAATCCAAAACACTGCCAAGGACTCAGCCTATATAGGGCACAGGGTGCACCAGTTTTCCCCCCTTAAAGGGTTTTTTTTTGGGGAGTTTTTCCTTATCCACTGTGAGGGTCCAAAGGACAGAGGGATGTCGTATGCTGTAAAGCCCTGTGAGGTAAATTGTGATTTGAGATATCGGGCTTAATAAATAAAATTGATTGATTGATTGATTGACCAGATGAGCCATTAGAGTGTCCCAAGAGTGCATTTCACCCAGAGGTGGAAGACGTATTCAGATATTTTACTTGAGTAAAGGTATTAATACAACAATGTAGAAATACTCAAAACGTATTGGCATCAAAATACACTTTAAGTACCTGAAGTAAAGTTCTCATTATGCAGAATGGCCAGTTTCAGAATAATATATATTATAGTATTGTATTATAATAATTGATGCATTAATGTGTACATTACTTTAAAGTTGTAGCTGGTAAAGATGGAGCACATTTTTTATTCCTTTATATACTTTATCTGCTGGGTAGCTTGTGAATTACCCTCCCCAGGTACGATAAAGCTCTATCTTAATCTATAATATTGCATTATAATGTAATTGATGATTTAATTTTGCATAATCAATCTGAATCTGTAAAGCGACTGGTGAATAAAGATATTAAATCAATGCAGTGGAGTAAAAGCTATCGTAATTGCCTCTGAAATATCTTACTATATAATGACGAAAACTCTGTGTGTGTGTGTGTGTGTGTGTGTGTGTGTGTGT
>NC_065507.1:17904454-17911450 GCF_006386435.1 Epinephelus moara | reverse complement strand
AACTCTAATTGGCAACTGGGTGGCGCTATAACAACAGAAAAATGCTTAAAAATGGCTAAAATGTGACCGATCGCTGTGGCTCCCCCTGTGGCCCAATGTTTGTTTGTTTTTCTAATTTTTGGTATGACTAAGTCATGGTATGGTATGCTGTACATAACCACGGAAACTGTCAGTGAGTCATTCTGTCTGTCCCACGTTTTTCTACTCACTGATGTGGTCAATCTATGTGAAACTGCACATAGGCATTGAGGATTGGCATAGGTAGAAGTTGACAAAGCTACCAATGAGTATGGACTAGTGGCATATAAATTAGCAGAAAATGGACATGCTGAAGTCCCGAAGAATTCAAGACCATTCATTTTATTGCTTATAAATTTAAATTTGTATTAGTAAGACAACCATTTTGTTGTTACTTTTTTCCAAAGCATTGTCTCACTTTAAACTTCGAGATGTCGACAGCAACCAGTTTTTAGAACTGGTTAGAGCAGCACGTAAGCATTCTATATTTTTCTTCTCTTTCTTTTTTTTAATTTTACCAGTTTTGACACTTTAAAGAAATCAGGTAAACGTATCTTATGTATCAAACTTTAAAACAGTTTAACATGCTGCATGACCAGTTCAAGTCGCTGACTGATGCGACATCTTCCTGGCACTTTCAGCTTCCCTCTCTGCTGGAGAAAATTCTGCCTACTTCTTGTACAGTTTGGTTTAAGTATGTACTTAACAGATTTTGGACAGATGAAGGGTAAAACAGGCTGCGTGATTGAGCGGCCCATCAGTTCCAGTGTGACCTTGTGCAGTGGGAGCTTAGACAAGGAGAGGGGGAGATGGAGCCCTCAGCTTATGTAAGTGGTGTCACATTCTGACTTTGCTCCAATGCTAACTGGACTGGCATGGTCTGGTCCCCTCTGATAGATAAGCTTGTCGCCGTGTTTGTGTGTGTCTGTGTGTGTGGGGGTGCTTGTCTGCCTGTGCGTGTGTTTTGTGTGTGACAGGAAAATAGTGAGTTGTTTAACTGCGTAGGTTTGTGTGAGTAATTTTGTGTGTGTAGGAAAAAGAGACAAGAAAGGTATGAGTGTGTGTTTGTGTGGTTCATTAATAGCTTTGCCAGAGATACATGTGTCTCAGAGATGCCCGCAGACATCAAGGGACGGAAAAAGATGTTAAGGACGGGAGGGGGAGAGAAAGAGACAGAAAGAAGGAGGGTGACAGTGGGTGGAGAGAGATCAGACATCCAATGTGATTTATTTGTAGTTATGAAATCTCTTCCATATACTATCGTTTTTTTCATCTGTGTTTCCCCACTGAGTTTGGGGTCTAGAATGGCTTTTGGCTACAGAGTAATGTCTAACCCTTCCTCTCAGAAATTATGTTTGTATATTACTTAATTGCATTCATAATTATGTCATGGGGCTAATTGCCTCATGGATTATGTACAGAGATGGTGTTTCTTTGAGTTAATGAAACACTACATTTCTGTATTATGCTAGATTCAGAGGGGAGATGGTCGGGTTGGATGGCAGACTTACAGATACAGAGTGCAGGACTGAGACATTAGAATCCTGGGTACGTGTCTGGACTCCTGCCTTTCCTATCCTTAACCAAAGTTAAGGATACGAAAGTATCCTGCTTTTGGTTAAATGTTAATAAATAATAATAATAATACAAACAATAATAATGCTGTGGTCACTGCGAGTGGATAGTGTACTGAAAGATTGCCTATTTTGGCAGAAAACAAATGAAATATCGTCATCTCAGAATGATCAGGTTCTATCTCACATTTTTGTCAAAATTTAGCTATTCATATATTCTTATTCTGTCATACCTTAAGTATTAGTTTAAGTTATATGCATTTTTGGGACTTTTCATTTAGAAAACAAAAAGGTATCACTTATGCTATTTGGAATGCAAAACTTTGTGTAACTTTAAGTAACGACATTTCCTCATTATGTTGTCAGAAAACATAAGTCACTTGGCATTACATTTCTGTAAAACAAGTATTTACGGATAACCTGGTAATCCAGATGCCCCGCCCCTAGCAAATTTGAATTTGCTTTGCACGGGGATGTGACCCCGATGAGCAGAGCCCGGTGAATCGCCATCGGACCAATCAGATCAGTCTATCTGACAGAGGCGGGCGTAACATAATGAAGACAGCGCTGTGCCGTAGGAGTCGGAAAGTAAACAGTCAAGATGGCAGCTGCCGAAGGATGCGTTCATTCAGTTTAGCTTTGGAAGAAACGCTAAGCCAACTACACTTATCTTTTTCCTTGAGAGAGGAACAGAAGACTGCCCTAGAAGCCTTCGCTTCCAGGAAGGAAGTTTTTGCTGTTTTGCAGACGGGATATGGCAAAAGCATTATATATCAGTTAGCCCCACTGGTCGGCAAACAAATGGTGCTTAGTGCAATGAATACGTCACCTTGTTTTTTGCTCTGATTGGCTATCATGCTATCCCATTGCGTGCGGTGGCATTTGAGATGCCTCGGTTAGTGCGGCCCCTTGGGTAGGAAGGGTGTATCAGTGAGGGCCAGACTCAGAATCTTTCTAGATTGGAGTCTGGATTTCCAGGCTAATTTACGGATACAAAATTAGTTGCATATAAACCATAGACTGTTGAAATAACCCATTGGTTTGTTGACTACCATTCTAAAACCACAAGTTCGGCTGTAGCCTGTTTTTTTTTTTTGAGATTTGGACGAGAGGCTGGCACTGTGGAAGAGCGAAGGGTGGATCTGACTGAGAAGCCAAAGACCCTATCGGCAGACAGCCTGTCACTCAAACTGGCCCGCCCTTAATAAAAAGGGTGAGAAAAATGAAAATTCATACAGAATGAATGTCATGAGGGTGGAAACTGGCCATAGAGACCACAAGTTTTTTGTACTAGGTTGTAAACATGTTTATTTCTGCTGTAAAGTTGGGTCTCTTGACATGGGGTTCTTTGGGGATTTACAGGCTCCTGGAGCCAGCCTCTAGTGGCCATTCAAAGAAGTGCAGTTTTGGACACTTATGTATTGGCCCCTGCAAAGTGTATGCATGTGTGTTATGTGGTGTGAATATGGCTGTTTATGATAACAATGAATTTTAAGGGAAGGTGAAGTTAAAATAATCATGGTTTTTCAACATATAACATAATGTTTTGGACATATTATCATGGATTGTTATACCAGTTAATTGAACTTAATTAATTTATTCATGGTATAGAATAAAGGAAAAGATAAAGACCTAAAATTTGACCCTCATTTTCAACTTAATACCTATAAGTTATCAGAAAGTGATAATCAGATTCTGTGACTAATAGGAGAAAGAATTAAAGAATTATTTTCACTCATCCAAACATGGCTGCAGGTAATGTGGAAATCTTTGTTTGAATTCTAACACCTCCTGAGACCCGAACTTTTGTTTGGTATGCACTTTTAATTTCTCCTCGCTATTTGGGATCAGTAGGACCCGACAGGTGTAAAAAGCAAAACACTGTCAACGATAAAGTGCCATTGTCCTCAAGCGAGATGATAATAAAGTCCCAATGTCCTAAATTGAGACAATAATGAAGTCCTGATGTCTTCAAAGGAGTACTTCCTAATTAATGGTGACTTAGTTTGTTGCTGTTGCTAAAATTGGCCAAATTTGTTGCCATATCAAACTACAAACATCATTAATCATAAATAAAAACTATTTTCAATCATAAAATGTGATCAGGTTTTGGACCTTGTCCACTTGTGTGTCAGGATCAGCTCCAGACTGACCTGGCAGAGATGGCTGCCATCTTGTTTTTACATGGATTAGTGTATTGTGCTCTTACTACCACTAGATGGCACAAAAAGTGTCCACGAATAAGGACAATAGGCCTAAGTTAAGGAGTATAAAGTATAGTATCAAGTAAACCCAAAATTTGATATCCTTATATAAGGAGAGTATGCAATTGGAGACTTTCTTGCTACTGAACTTACATAATATGATACAGTCACATAATTTTTGCTTCCACATATTTGGGGGACATCAGTTTAGTCATTTGAAAGTATACAGTATATATAATATTATCTGCTCTTCTTCAGATGCAGATTTTGTTTTATGGGTGCTCCCCAGTAAAGACACCTATCTTCAGCATCATCAAATTACCTGTCTAGGATGAAAAAAAAAGCATATCATCACTTATGACAGTTGGAATTAATGCCATCCATATTCCGCAGAGTGCAGAGACATATGGGACACTTATTTCTCCTCAGAGGAATACTCTATCACAACAGCTTTATCACACTAAGCCTGTATTTTACATGTACTTGCCTAAGATTTATGCAGTATTTGATCGTGTCTGACGAAAATGATCAAACATCAAATTGGTAACATCCAAGTGTCCAGAAAGATGCACCTGTCACAATATGTTAGAGAGACATGATCTTCAGCCCAGTTTTGATCAAACACAGAGCCATAAGACACACAGGCGCTGTTAGGATCGGATATAAAAAAGGATATTTCCCAAGTAGAATCTAAATCCAACACAAATCTCCCCGGTATCTTGTATGACCTCGGGGAAAGTAAGGCAGACTGACTGTGGAGGAGTTGCTTGTGACTGTAGCAAGTTTATTGTTGGAGTTCGACTTTTCATTTAAAAAAAAGGGGGCCCATATCATCCCAATCTGTCGAGCAGTTTTTATTTCTAACCAAAAAAAACATTGCGTTTCAGCGTCAAGGACACAAGACCTGCGGCAACAGCAAAATTGGAGACTTAGCTATAGATAAGAAAAGGCAGGGGCTATTGTGTTTACAATACACTGTATTTACAGGCTGGTGTAAGCATGATGCAGCAAAATGAGCAACTTATTGAAATGACTACATCTGCTGTGAGCTCCCTATAGGCCACTGTATAGACAGCCTCAGTTGCAGGACTTAATGTATGCTGAGCTCCACCACTGACTGCCACATTAGTGCTTACCTACTGCATACATTTGTGACAGGCACATGCTGTGCGGTTTTGCATATGTGTGAACCAAAGTGTGTGCATCTCTGTTTGTGTTATTTTGATCTGCGCCGCTATATTTAAGTGACCCAGAAGTGCATCTGTTGCTGCACATTGTTTTATTTAACAAGCAGCGATGCCAAGGGTTGGCGTTAGGAGGAAGTGTGCTGGGGGTGGGCATGTAGGAGAGGTCTGTGGTGAAGAATTATTATATCCCATATTCCCCAGAGACACTGTGTTTATAGTGAGTTTAGCAATTCATTCTTTTTATGTGAAGAGTGGGATAATAGTCGTCTTTGTAATTAGACAGGAGCACATGAATATTTTTTTCCTTTAAAAATCAGGTTGTCGTATTGCAGCTCTTTCCGCCTTACTTGTTTTTTTTTTCTATGGGACTTGCCGGAATCTCATCTCAATGATCTGCGTGATTTTAATTGATGTGATTCACAACTGCAAAAGACATCCTCAATTTCTCTTGGCAACACTGTTGCTGTCATTTATTAAAAAGAAGAAGAAGAAGAAGAAGAAGAAAAAAAAAAAACATTAATTTGAACTCCCATGCCACCCCAACGACAGAAATTTTTCTATTTTCTTTCTCAGCTCTCTGTCTTTCATAAACATGGACGTGGTGAATTACATTTTAATGATTTAATGGATTGTATAATAAAAAGCCTGCTGCTCATGTCTCCAGCGATATCTCCAAATGTGTTTAAAATGCATGTGGCATAGACTGTTATTTCCAATTATCCCTCATCCACTGGCTGTGTTTTAGTCACACACACATGCACACAGCTCTACATATATCTTAAATGGTAATGAGAATATTGCTATTATGACATGGATCATGTATTATGTTAATTACATTTAGGTCCATATTCAGTCACAATTGTGGCTAATGGATGTGTGTGGACTATTGCTTCTGTTGCCACTAATACCAGTAAGGATTCTACAATACTAATGACTTCCGCAGCTTATTACTTATGCAAAACATTCATACTGCGATCAAGACAAGAGATGGAGTGTTTGTTTGAACATAGGAATCCAGCACTTAAACTCCCCTTTTATTCATCCCCCTTTATGATGCCTCAGAAATCTGTAGTCCTAGCACTCAGTTTCAAGTTTTGTGCTTTGACACCTGTTGCGTTTTTTGATTTCCATATTCACAGTGCAGACAGGATTTCCTCAGGCTGTGACCGTCTGTAATTAAGTGTTTAAAAAAAACAGCTGTGAAGCAGATGGGATAAGGGTCAATATCTCTCGCTCTATGGCCGCGTTTTCTTGTAAGACAACAGCGGATTGTGCCCTCTGGGTAGGAATTAAATTGCTTCTCCAAGTGAGGATGAGATGGACAGGGTGATAGGGGGTGGATCAGTGCATCAACTGCTTTTATGTGGGAGCTAGGGCTCCACAAATTAATAGAATATTAAGCACTATCAAGATTTTGCCTTACCACAATTAAATGAACATGATTGACTGTGATATTCACATTTAAATGCTTCCTCAACTAACAGCCAGCCTCCACTTTTGAAGAGCTGTCATGTCGGTATGCTCACACCCTGCAGCCTGTGAAGTACTAGTCCATACCCACTGAGTTGTGAATTTGATACGATTTGGTATGATTGCTTTATTGAAAGTACAGTAGTACCATTGCCAATAGTGGGATAGTTAGTGGGCTAAAACTGTACATTAGTAGTTGAGGTAGCACATTGAAAGGCAGATAGTTAAAGTGTTTATATGTTGTATTGACTTAAAAGTGGGGCGCACTACTATTTCGCATGAGAAAGGTGCGGCTAGCCCTTGTTGCAGCGGCATACCATACTATGACTTAGTCATACCAAAAATTAGGAAAAAAAAACCCAACAACATTGGGCCACAGGGGGAGCCACAGCGATCGGACGCATTTTAGCCATTTTTAAGCATTTTTCTGTTGTTATAGCGCCACCCAGTTGCCAATTAGAGTTTAATTTCTCCAGTCACCTTGAGGCATCCTGTTCTACATATCTACCAAGTTTAGCAAAAATCAATATGGCGGTTAGGCCT
>NC_065507.1:17798286-17904342 GCF_006386435.1 Epinephelus moara | reverse complement strand
TCAAAGTTTGCATTTTCAATCGGTTGCTATAGCGCCCCCCTTTGGCCAATTGATGTAATATTGCTTCATTCGCATCCTCCCATGACCCTCTAGCACTGTGCCAAATTTCACATGGATTGACCAAGTCAGTGAGGAGAAAAATGTGGAACAGACAGACAGAGTTTTCATCATGATATAGTAAGATACAAATATTTGGAACACAATGTGAAAGTGAAGGCAGTGCTCTGTATCTGTAAATGTGAAAGCGGGATAAAAATATTTCCTCCCTTAAAACTGTGAATAATTGTGACAAATCATCGTTATCTTAATATAGATCACAGTAACTGTGATTATCATTTAATTGTAAAGCCAGAGTGGGAGCTGTACCATACTGCCATGATGAAAAGGGAGCGGACGTTGGGGGTGAAGCTCTCAAGTTCCCAATCAATTTATACAATTCAATCCACTCCTTCGGTGATGAGCGTTGAGTGGTGACTGAAAGGATAAAATCACAAGTAAAGTGGCTGAAATAACCCGGGCTTTTTCTGGTATCTTAGATACTAAGTGGGGGTCTTGGATCTAGCCCCTGGTGTCCTCCCATTAACTGTTCTCCGTGCACATTTAGGCAGAAGAGGACACTGATGCTGCCTGAAAAATGTGACGGAAGGATCGAATATCTTAACTGGCCTGGGAACAATTTGTGCAGGAGGTGGAGGACGCGGCTGGAGGATTTCTCGGCTCTGTATCTTGGTCAACAGCCACCTGATAAGGAAGCAAGGATACATGAATAGACAGTTAAACTGATTTAATGATAGATGACGGCTGACGTTCCAACATGTTATGCATCACCGCAACACCTTCGAGTGGGAGATAGAATGATTTATATGCAGCAGCTGATTTTTCCCCTGTAGTCATTGGCACTAATGGGCAAACCTATCTCCAGGGTAACAGGGCTTTTTCATGACTTTTTTTAAACTTCGAGCAAGCAATGCAAGTCTCACCAGTCAGGTATGTGTTTCCTATTTGAGAATTGCAGCCTCACTGTGTCTTGTGAAGGTCTCAGAGTAATTTATAAAGCTTTGCTATTGTAACAACAGGCCTGATCTTGGATCAGCGTCTGGAGCGCTTAGTCTAGCTGATCTCATTCATCATTCAGGGTACAATCTGATCCCTTTTCAGCAGCCTGCGAGGCTTAGTGCCAGCTTCAGGCATAGCTCGGCAGCAGTGGACCCAGGTGCAAGGATGTTTTGTGTGCCCATCCCCATCCCCGCCACCTCCCCCACCCCACTCCCCACCCCACTCCACATAGAGAGGCAGACTGCATTTTCTTTTGGATGAGGTTCCCCCCATGAGGTCCCACAGGACCATGTGAACAGGAACAGCTGAACTGCCCTGCCACATCTCCGTGATATCTCAATCGCTGGTGGAAGCCGAGGGGAAAATAAGGTGCAAATCACACACTGATAGTAAGGCAAGGGTAATTCAGAGATTAGAGGGCCAGACCTGTGAACTGCAAGGTGACCGCCTGAAATCCCCAGACCAGCTGGGAAAATCATGTCGAGGAGGTTTCACAAATCAGCCCGCTGTGTTACTGCATAGAGTAGCTTGTTCCTGTAGTGGGCCTTGATGTAAAACGCCTTAAAGTGTAGAGATTGTACAATTGTACCTGTCCTGTACTCCAGTCTTGTGCTCCGCGCTCGTGTATGCAGTTAATAGACCTCAGAAGCGACGTACACCCGAGTGCTGTACTCTCTCTTTGCTCTCTCTCACGCTGCCTCGTTCATGCTCTTTCATCGGTATCTCCTCCCCCATCACACACTCACTTGGATCAGCTTGAAAACACTTCCCTCCTACCATCTCCCTTCACACACAAAATCCTTCTTCCTTTTCTTGCAGTGTGCAGGGAGATGATCTGCATAAGCACATAAACGAAAGTCTGCAGAGTCATTGGTCTTTTTCCACTGTGCTGTATCGTAGTGCATCTGTGTCAGGTATCATTTTAAAGGTGTATGTGCTCTGCGTGTGCGGAGGGTGCTAAAGCAGATCAAAGAGCTTTGTGTGTGTGTGTGTGTGCACACGCATACATAGGTGGAGACAGCCTGTCTTAAAAGAAGTGAATGATTTTCTGGACTAAAATGACAGAAATGGTTTAACCGTCATACACACACAGACACAGACCTACAGACACACACAAGCAGGTTTCATCCACTTGGTGCTGACAGGTGTTCATCCTAACATCCATGCAAACACACACCTGGGAGAAAACGAGTTTCATCACACTGACAACGACTGATCCTGTTTGACCAGCAGGGGTCCTTGTCCTCCCCTCCGTCTTTAACTCTCTCCTCGCAGCATCTTCTTTCCTGCTTTTTCATCTTCCCCTTTTTTTCTCTCGATCTCGTCTATCCTCACAACCTCCCTTCTCTTCATCTTCCTCCCCTCTCTTCTACCTCCGACTGATTTTCCTCTGCTCACATAAGTTTCCCGCATCTCCTTCCTTCTCTTCTCCATCTCTTTTCCTGCCAAAAAATACTTGCTCAACTACCGCAACTACCAATGCAATACACTGCAAGCTGATAGCCTGATCAAGTTCTATGCACTTCCTGTCATATTTTTTATTGAGAATGTTATTCGTGACTGTAAATTTTGGTTTTATCAGTGTGCATTGATTCGTGTGAGCAGGTCGAACAGTTTAAAACACTGAAACAAAGTTGAGTCGAGTTAAGAAATCTTGTCAGAACTCCGAGACAGACAGACGGAGCCACGTGAAGGCACAAAGAGAGACCGAGGCAGCGAGGGGGAACATAGATGGGACGGACGGATAAAAGCGGCACTCTGGGGATGAATCTCCCTGTGATGGACAGGAAAGTCAACTCGCTCAGCTGAGAAATGGAAAACACAGATCGACGGGTAGAAATGGAAATCAGACTGACAAAAGGGAGGATACCCTTTGAGAGAGAGGAACTGGAAACTCGGAGAAGGACGGGAAACACAGGTAGAGGAAAAGAATGATGGTAAATATGCATTGGCCTGTATGAGAGCACATCTGGAGTGAGTGACGCCACCCTTTCTGTGAACATCCAGTATTGCAGTAGCACCCCAGTTTCTGCTGTAACAGAGCTCTGTGTTTCCCTTACACAGGGCTCCTGAACTCTGCGTAGCCTTAACAGTGCACACCATAAATCCCTTCATGCCCGAGTGCAGAACTTTGCAGCGAGAGTAATTGCATAGACACCGTCGACGCATGCTCATAACGTATGCCGGCAGGTGAGCTCGTTGCATCTCCCCCGCCCCCTGGAGCGCTGTCTCCAAGTCTTTTTTCTTTTTTTTTACTTTAACCCTTCCTCTGAGCACAGAGGATCCACTCCAGAAACTTTTCTTGGACGCTTCTTTAGATTTTCTGCCAATGCTTCTACCATGCTTTTAACTATTGCTTTGTAGCTATGGTCTCTCCCCCTTCCTTTTATTAACCTTTACTTCAAACTATCAACATATAAAGTATCAGAAGAAAACTTGAAGCACTGAGGAAAAAAAATTAAAAATCTTGCATAAAATAAATAATCTGTTCCCCATTTTGTTCTGGTTAGTTAATGTGAAATGCATCACTTAGTGCGCTTGCATGGGAAAGTTGCCACCGACACCCAACACCAAAACTCTGCTATGCTGAGAAAAACAGAGCGTTTCCCTGGCTGTGGAAGGCTTAATCAGCATTGTGTGAACTCGTTTGGCAAGGGCTTGAATGTAATGGACGTTCATTTATATATAAAAAGTCCCGCACTCTGGCTTTAACAGTCACACTGCAAAAAGCATTAAACATAAGTGCACAAACAAATGAGTAAACAGAGATCGGCTCTTAGTGCTCCTCCTGAGCACCTAATAATGATAATACTGATTAGTAGGTAATAAAAGATATACAGCACAAGGCCATTACTGGATTAATGTCCCCAAGGACTGCGCAGAGGGAAGAGATCAGAGATCACTTCCTGTCTAACACAAACTATAGAGGGATTATAGCCCCTGGTTATTTTTTCATGAGAGACATAAAGAGGCCTGCTCAGAAATCTAAACCAGCTGAGAGGGAAATAAACGCAGAAAGTGGAGGGCAGCGAGAGAAGCCAGAAACCGAGGGAGTGAGAGTGATTCCAGAGAGCATGGGATGAGTATTGTGCAGTTATAGCAGTAATCGATATCCAGCGGAAACTGATCAGCAGGATGGAGAGATGAGGAATATAAATGAGGAGGTGGAAGGGCGGAGGGCGGGAGGAGGGAGTGATGCTGAGGTGGATGCTTCAGAGCGGATTCCTCTTCCCTCTCTGTCATTGTTGTTCCATTTAATTCAGTTCCAGTGCACTTTATTTTCTCCTTTTCCTACCCTCCATTTTGCCAGGCTCTTACTCCAGCCTCTGATGTCTTCCCTCCCTCCATTCACTGAGTGGTGTGATAGCATTCATTTTGCTAACAATGAGAAGCTATATGGCATTGGTGGCTAAATGGGCGCCCTCCAGCACCGAGTTGTACAACAGTGGCTGCAAATGGTAGACACTGAAGCTTAGAGTGTTTTTGTCCCGAGGCCACTCTCACACACTGCTCTAACTGCTGCCACTAAAACTGAGAGGCATATAGATACGGCGGTCTGACACGCGGGTTGACGCAAAACTGCGCACACACATGTAATGCATCATACACCCTTGCATAAATACTGGGGAAATATTGTCGAATTATATACGTCTATAAAGGTATTTAAAAGGTACCTGTCGTGATAATATGGCATTTTGAGCTCTGAGAGACACTTTGCACAGTGTTTCAAGACACTTTTCACAGTATTTCTCGTATAAAAGTGTCCTCATGTCCTTAATGGATGCTTTTAAACAGCTGGTGTCAAAGTGTACATGCAGTGGTAGCCATTAAGTCCCCGGTCCACCTCTTTCAGCTACCCTCCATTAGCGCTGCACCGGCAAAACAGCCTCCATTTTTCCAAATATTGCAGATTGAACTCAAAAAAGGAAATTGGAGCACAAACTTTTATCTTTCAAAGGCTATATCATTATAATGAGGCGTTAAATGCATGCAAAAACCATCACTTGAAACATGCATTCTCTCTTATTCTGTTGCTCCAGCATTAACCCCGAAATGACCCTTTTGCACCCTGTTTTGCGTTCATAAACATTAACAAGATAAGTGTATATATCAGCATCAAGTGCAAACACGACTGCTTGGAGAAATGTCAAGCTAGGGTGGCGATGTTAAAATAAGCTGTGCATGAACATGGAGAAATACACACACACACACACACACACACACACACACACACACACACACACACAGGATTTAAAATTAAAGCAGTGTCTTTCCTTCAACCAAGGAAGTTACTCATGTTGCATGCTGAGTAGGGTCATGAAAGGGTGTGTGAGAGGTTCTGGTTATGTGCTCTGTATGTGTGTGAGCGTAGTGAGCAGCATGAGACAGCAGCTGCCAGTGGTGCCATGTCACAAGTTATTTCTAGGTCTTACAACCAATAGATGACTTTAGTTCTTGCACAGCTCCTGGATGAAATGACTGTCTGAACATCTGAGCCTAAAATTTTTTTATTCATGTCATTGCCTCTTTTCTCTTTGTTCCTGTGGGTTGGTTAAAAACCAAGATTACAATAGTGTTTCTAATAACCTATTAAACTCCCATTCATTACAATATCACAGCTTCTGCCTCAGAGTACAGTGCTAATTAGCAGCTGTTGACACACTCAACTCTTTAGAACACTGCCAAAAGAAACTTTAATTGTAAAAAAATAAATCGGCACACTTGTTTTTTTAATGACAGGTTGGAAGTAAATTGGCGTCATTTTTGGTTTATCAATATCCAGCTTAAATTCAGATGAGGTTTGACTTTGCAGAGATATAACACAGAGTGGGTGAAAAAGAAGGAGCAGCTTGTTTGTATGTTTCTTGTGAGAATGTATGAATTTTTGGTCATTTATTTTTTAATTAGACTTCAGCTTGATTAAATAATAACAGTGCAATTTGATAACTTTAATGAATATGTCTACAGAGTACACAAGAGTGTACTTGACACATTTGAGAGACATTTAAATTAATTCTTCCATAAATAAACGTCAATTTAGAGTCAGTAAATGTAATAGGAACTCAATGGAAACTGGTAACGTTTTTTACCACAGCAAAACAGGCAGTCAATGGGAAAAGGGGAAGTTTTGTTTTGCAGTTTCACCACTAAAATGCGGCTTCAGCAGTCAATGAACTCAAGAGGGTTCTCACAAAATCGAACTTGTTTGGTACAAAATCCACTCTTTGTGTTAGTGGTCCTCTGCTGCAGCTCAACACTGAAACACAGTGGAAACACAAAGAGGACATTTTTTACTAAAAACACAACCTTGATCTAATGAACTCAGATAGCCTTATAGTAGCTTCAGATAAACTTTTAAACACATTTTTGTATAAAGTGAGGGTGGATTTTGTTCCCATCACCTCCATGGCAACTGCATTAGGAAGGGAGGGATGATTACAGCAGGAAAAACCTCTTAAAATGTTCATATGAACACCTGACTGTTGTTTGAAAGGTTAAGTGTGTCGTATTTAGGGTGATGTATTGGCAGAAATGGAACATAATATTATAAGTATGTTTTATTTAGTGGAGGGGTCAGCAAACTTTACAATTAAAAGAGCCATTTTTAGCCGTGTATATGTACATAAGGAGCGGGTCCTCGTCTGTGAAGTCTGCCATGTTTCTACAGATGCCAAAAGCAGACAAACCAACTACTGGCTCCTGATAGGGCCATTCATGTTTTTGTGTCAGCCACTGTAGTTAACAGCCCCACTGTGACAAGAGAAAAACGTCTCTTAACGTGAAACAGTTTCCAGTGTTTTTACCGCTTTTAATCACCCAGTCCGTTTATTTTGGAGAGTGATAGACCTCTACGAATAATTTGGCTCATGGCAAAAACCTCCTGAATATCTGGATCAGAAAAAAGGTGAGCACACATTAAGTTATCTGGGAAAATAGGTGAGCACAAATTAGCAGGTGCTGAGCTAGCAGCCTGTCTGTGACACGCCAAACAGCGCAGGAGAACCAATGATATTTACCGTGAAACTGCTTCATTCATTGTTTCTACTGGTTATAAATACCTCTTCAAAGACGAGACCTCTACCGATAATTCAGCTCCCAATAAATAAAAAAAACTCCTCAATAATGAACACTTAAGGAATTCTAAGCAGGAGATGTTTCAGCTGGTTGCAATCTGCAATCCTCACCACTAGATGCCACCAAATCCCCTAAATCATACACACTGGATCTCTGAGACAGCCTTGAAAAATTGTGTATGTACCTATAATACCCAAGTATATTATAATGTGGTGGGTGTGTTACAAAACAATGAGCAGGACTGCTTTATGGACATGTATTACTACTGCTGGTTATTTTATCCAGTAAGAATTTCTCATGTGATTTTCCAAGTCCCTGCACGATGCAAATCTTGATATGATAAAGCACTTCATCCATATCACCTATTTGCAATGCTCGCAGGGTGTCACTCACTCGCTCCTCATTTTCATCATTTTTGTCATTTTTCTTATATCTTCTTGCCCTGGCTTATTAGCATCAGTCAGCACATCAGCACACTCACCTTTGTTTTTGCTGCCTCTGCACTGCAACATTCGCTACACTGGAATCTGTTGAGCTCGGAGGGCAGTGACAATATTGCTTGCAGCAAACACTTTCAGCAGCAGATTCTTTGATGAGAACTGTTGTCAAATAGGGTTTACCTTTCCTCCTGTTTATAGCATGTGTGTTCAGCGCTCAAATAGCTTTGCTTGCATATTTTTTACTTCTCCCACAGCAGGTGTAGTGGCAGCGAAAAGGAGCTTAGACTCAGGTGGCAGATAGGCAATATTGCAGCGGAAGTCATGAAGGATAACTCACTCCCGCCTGATGGAGTAGTGAGGGTGGCTGTGACTCAAGATTGAAATAATCTTATTGTAACAAGAGAAGAAGTGTTTGTCAATAAGTAATTTTCTTTTCAATTTCTGAAGATTAAACTCATTACTTGATGTTCTTCGCTCTGAATAAATGAGACGGCGTGAGTACAGGTGACAGAGAGTGAAAGGAAGTCAGAGGACAGACGAGAGGGAACCACCAGGATGAGAGGGGGAAGAAAAGGAGGAGAGACATCTGAATATTCACATGTTGTTTACTCTGTGACTCACTATAAACTAGACATACTTGGCGTGTGAGCATAATCCCACAGGATATGTCAAAGGACAATGGCAACCCCCTTTGCCAGATTCTTTTTGGCAGCAAATCAATTGCTCGGTGAATAATATTCAAATAGTGCAGTTCCTAGAAAGGGAAGCTTATAGCGTCTGACCGGTGGAGCCCATTTAATGAAAGCAGAGATGAAGCCAAAGATGAAAATATATGTATGTCAGGAATCAGATAAGCACCATTAGTAGACAGACACATTTTTTTTCCTCCTCCAATGTGACTGGATACACAGAGAGCATACTACCTGAATACATTCTTCAAACATATAGGACAGGCTGTGTGTATACAGCACATATTAGACATATTACATGCTTGGCAGACTGTGTGCATCACTGTGTCAGAATGTGCGCGTGGGGGCTGTTTCTGAATATATCATGCAAAGCTTATGTGTTATTTAAGTGCTGTAGTGATGGTGTGTGTTTTCCGAGCAAGAGTGGAAGATGAAGCTACTCTAGCAAGGCTGCTTCATCTCATACATGCAGCTGTGTTCACTCTCTAAACACACACACACACACACACACACACACACACACACAGAAGTAGCTGAGGAGGCTCAGCAGGAGTGCTGTCAGCCCGACTGTCTGATTAATGATTTTTCTCCAGCTTCCTACCAGAACCTCCTCTCTGTCTCTCTCAGCCAGGTGTGGCCTGCACCGTCAATAATGTTGCCCGGAGTAAATCAGCTGTTTGCCATACTCAGGTAAAGCTGATCCTGTTAAGCTGTTTACATGCACCTTTAAAACCCCGGCAACTGAGTATTGCAGTGACTAAACCTGTGAACATCTGTGAATATTTGTGCACCTGTGGTGAGCCATGCACAGTCCACTAGAATGAAATGATACTGTAACTGTTTAACTGGCTTTACCTTTGATAAAAGGGAAATGAATTGTTGTCCACACAATGATATTAATAGGAAGTACCTCAATACAGGGACATAGGCCCCTGATACAGTACCAAGAAAACAGCCATTGCTGCTTTATGATAGTGATTTAAGAGTTACAAAATACTCAGTATGTTAGATTATGAGCTGTACGAAGGTTGCTCATATAGACCCTTTTAAGGTTGACATCATAATGACGTCATTTTATTTGCTGGAGGCAAATCTTGACTTGCAGCCAAAGGGTTGTGGGCTACATAGAAGTCTTAAAATGTCATCTTGTTGTGTTATTGGGAGCCAAAATAGCCCGTCAACAAAAACGACAACTTTGGTTAAATGTGAGAAGACAAAAGGACTGGATGCAGACGATCATCAAAACTACTCACGTCATATCAGGTTAGGGAAAACTGATCAAGGGTTATCATGTCCACCTGATCAGACAATGGGGAGGTATTAAGAGGGATATTAGATTTCTCCATCATGCACATTAGCAAACGTTTGCTTCAATAGCAAAATAAACCGGAGGAAACCATTCAAGTGTCGTCTTCCTTGGTAAGATTGGCATAGTTATCATCCACAAAGCCGGCTATCCCACCTTCATCAATCCTGTCAAGTCATCCATCCACTGAGTGAGAGCATACGGGTCGGCTAGTCTGGTCCCATTGGTCAGTGTCTACTTTTTCACATAACAGTCACAATCTCGGCGAGTGAATGACCTGATATGGTGCGTTCGTAAATTCAATGTGACGCTCTACACTAAAATGAGAGCCCCGTTGGTTGAAGAAATGGAGCGTTATATTTCTATATGAATTAACCAACGGTTAATCATACATTCACTCCGCTCTGCACTCTGCTGCTTCGTCTCTACGAGTGCCGAGAGAGCGCTCTGCCACTCTGAGAGTGCTGTGCTCTGGATAACAGAACAGTACATTGTGACAGCACAACTCGCATTAGCTTCCTCCATTATCTAAAACAAGCCAACAGAACTTGCTAGCTTGCGCTAGCTAATGTCTATGAAGAATTGTTTTGCCCCCAGCTAAGCCCCGCCCACCAAAAACCATCATAATATTTATTAACAGTTAAAGCATCTATTCACAGAAGGGAGAGGGACTATGAGCTCTTTCTTTCTTTCTCTTTCTTTCTTTAGCATTTTCCTAGCTTTTTCCCCCTCAGAAAATACCATGTAAAATATGCATACATGGTGGGCCTGTAGGCAGCTTAAGTGCCAGTAATGCTTGATGGTGTCATGTAAATGTATGTTTAGTTATATGTAATGTACCCATAGGAATACTCACTGATATAATACCCACTCATAAGCTTCTTGATATTAGCCTTCCTGATCACGGGTCTCTTGTGATTATGGTGATCTTAAAATTGAAGCTGATGCTGCCATGAGTCACACTGTTGCTATGGAAAAGAGCTACTCTCAGCTAAATCCCTCACATGTGCCTGTCATGTTTTAAATGTGCTCAGCACTCTATAGTGGAACCTGATGTGACAATTTAATGGCACACTGTGCCAAAAGCTAAGAGAAGAAAGGACATTTAAGTTGTCCATCACAAAAATACGTACTCTCCAGTTGGCAGGTCTCACAAGGCTTACTGTATGTCAAAAAACTTAACTCGTACTGTTCAAGAGAGATTAATTTTGTGTGGATGTTTAACTTAACCAGCTTCTCAGAGTTGCAAGCAGACCACCTATGAACCAGAGCAGAGCGACATTCTGCAGTCTCCACTTACTGCAACCTGCTCTGATAGGTCTAAAGACTGATCGTCTGTGAAACAGTTTTGAGGCACAGGGGTGCTTTGAGCTAAATGCTGAGCCTTGCATGGCAACATGCTGACAAGCTGATGTTCAGCAAGTATTAATGTTACCATGTTCACCGTCTTAGTTTAGTGGGTTAGCATGCTAATATTTGCCAGTCAGCACAAAAAACTAACTAGAAGTGGTCTGATGGGAATGTTATTAGTTTTGCTGCTATTACCAAGTAACTGCAAAACTTAAAAAACAAAGTACTGGATAAAAAAGTCTGACCTAATGTAGGGGCTAGAGAAAGCTTAAAGGATCACCAAAGTGATTACAGTTTATCCAGAGGGGATATGATTGTCCTTAACAAAAAATATGAAAGACACACACACCCAAGTGACCAGTGGAGTGGGTGCTGGATCAAAGAAATATCTCATTCATTCATTTTCTGTAACCACTTATCCTGCTAAGGGTTGCAGAGGGGCTGAAGCCTATCCTAGCTGATACTGGGTGAGAGGCGGGGTAGTCTACACCCTGGACAGGTCACCAGACTATCACAGGGCTGACACATAGAGACAGACAACCATTCACACTCACATTTACACCTACGACCAATTTAGGGTCACCAGTTAACCTGCATGTTTTTGGACTGTGGGAGGAAGCCGGAGTATCCAGGGAAAACCCACACTGACACAGGGAGAACATGCAAAAAAAAGGCTCCCCCACCCTGGGGTTCAAACCCTCCACCCTGAGTTTGAAACAGGAACCCTCTTGCTGTGAGGTGACAATGCTCACCACAGCACCACTGTGCCGATGAAACATCTGTCAGAGTATAAACAATAGATCCGCACACCAAATAGCTCCCGTTAGATGGATTTTAATGTGTGTAACGTTTCGAGTCAGTGACTCTTCTTTGGACTCCTGATAAACAACAAAAAGTCGCCATTTATGATGCCTATACAAGTCATGTAACATACCACATCTGTTGCAAAAATTAAGCATTAAATCAAAGTAAAGAATATATTCTATTTTACTCATATACACCAATACTATTCCAAGGCTTTATATATATGAAGTGCAAAGAGGTACATAACGAAAGTTAAGTACTCCATAAATAGCCGGAGACATTTATGGAGTGCTCAACTTATGGGCGATACATGGTTTTTATATAATGTCATTCTCCTTTTGGATACACCAATATTTTCATTATGTACCTTTTTGCATTTTCTGTATGCCGGTTGGAGGAGAGTTACTGCCTCAAGCGAGGGAGTTCAAGTATCTAGGAGTCTTGTTCACGAGTGAGGGTAGAGTGGAGCATGAGATGGATCAGCAGTTTGGTGCATCTTCTGCAGTGATGCGGGCCGCTGTCTCGGACCGTTGTGGTGAAGATTTACTGGTTTATCTACGTCCCAACCCTCGCCTATGGTCATGAGTTCTGGGTAGCGACTGAAAGAATGAGATGGTGGATACAAGTGGCCGAAATGAGTTTCCTCTGTGGGTTGGCTGGGCTCAGCCTTAAAGATAGGGTAAGGAGCTCAGAAGGGTAAGGAGCTCGGACATCTGGAGGGAGCTCGGAGTAGAGCCGCTGCTCCTTCACATCGAAAGGGGTCAGTTGAGGTGGTTCAGGCATCTGATCAGGATTCCTCCTGGGCGCCTCCCATTGGAGGTGTTTCAGGCAGGTCCCTCTGGTAGGAGGCCCCGGGGCAGAACCAGAACATGCTGGAGGGATTACATATCTCATCTGGCCTGGGAACGCCTTGGGGTCCCCCAGGAGAAGCTGGAAAGCGTTGCTGGGGAGAGGGACATATGTAGTGCTTTGCTTGGCCTGTTCCTCCCATGACCAGGCCTCGGATAAGCAGATGAAAATGGATGGATGGCTGTAGCCTCTGTATGGTACTGGTGTATACAAGTAATATAGAATATATTCTTTACTATTATTTAATGATGAATTTTTTCAGCAGATGTGGTATGTCACATGACTTGTATTGTGGGTATTTAAGATGGCAAATTTCTGTTGTTCATCTGAGGTCTGTGGAAGAGCTGCTGGCTTGAAACGTTACACAGCATTAAAATCCTTGTAATGGGAGCTACTTGGTGTGCACATCTATTTGTTTCTGCAGCATCACGATTGTTTGCAACCCATTTGAACGTTGTTGAGACATTACACTTAAAACTACAACCACTTACGTTAACCAGTGGAAACCTTCTCTCTGGGGGTACTAGATGGAAGGATAACACTGTTAAAGGGTCAAGGACCTCTTAAGTCATTAGAATTCAAACATTTGACACCATGGACATGTGTATCCAGTAGTTGGTGAGATACAGTATTTCAGCCTGGACCTAATTGGTGGATCGACCGGCCAACATTGCAACTGTAAGAGCCACAAGCATGACAAAAAAAACATGTGTAATCAAAAGGTATTTGGCATAATTGGCATCTACTTCCAATGATGGAATTGACTAAACCTATCTTTCTGAGTAGGGGTATTGATCTTGGGATTTGTTTGGCCTTAGGTCAGATGATTAGACTGAGGATTGGATTAACTATTAGCTGATCTGATTAGTGTATTGATGCTGCAGGGATCTTGTTAGTGTTGCCAGTTTAATTCCTCCTAATAGGAATGTAAGATAACCCGCTGTCTCCCAAAAATTAATGTGGTTAAAGTTGTAGACGGCAGTCATGATTCATTGTGTTGGGACACTTGCTCAACACACAGATGTATCTACTAGGTGATGAGAGTTTAAGTAAAATCAAGTAGGAAAGGATATCAAAGGACAGTAACAGTGATGTGAAAGTGTTAATTAAGAGTTTAATTATTTAATTTTTGTCACACCTCCAAAAATATTAACAGTGAATTACACCGAGATGTGATTATCAGAACATCAGCATTGATGTTGAAAACATGTTTGAACTTTAGTGCACCAGCATAACCCACTGTTCTCATGTGTCTTTACTTCAAATGGCACCTGTGGGCCAATTTTGACAGCACATTTTTTTTCTTTTTATAAAGTTTGGGTCAAGCTTTAAAGATCTAAATGAGAAAATAAAATGTTCCCCCAAAATACCCTGGAGGACTTGATGGCTTTAACTGCAACCAACTGTTACATGTTTTCAAAGCCTTGCCAGTTTCTCACTATGTATTGACTTGAGTGGGTCTTTAACAAGTATGAAAACAAGGTAGGCTTTGTTGAATGAAGCTCTGAAGAGGTCTGTTGCATTCGTTTGGTCTCTTGTTTTGTTGTTAGCATCTTAGACTTTTTCATCGTTCTCATGATATTTCCTGTTACGGGTTAAAATAATTTTTTTGTGCATCCCTGTGTGCTCACTGTTTTTAAACAAATTCAGATTGGTTGGAGGGGTGCACAGGATCACTTCATTAGGACAGCTTGCTGCACCACAGGCCAACTGGCATCTAGTCAACACACACACGCGCACACACAGACACATACACACAGTCTCTCTGTCTTTGTCTCACTCCCTCTATGTGTGTTTCTATCGCTCTTATACATACTTTGGAGGCTGCCAACAATGTATAGCCACTGGTTGCAGGATTGAATTGTCACAGTGATAGAGTGGGGGAGGAAAAATAAGAAGAAAGAGAAAATAAGAGTTAAAAAAAGAAAAGAAAAGATGAATAGCGAGGATAGAGGATACAGGAAGTGGAAACAGTGAGAGTAAGGTTAATGAGGAAGAAGCTGGACAGTTGACAGCAAAGTGTGAAAAGGGGAAGATGAAATACAGAAAGGGCATACAGTGCTCCTGTGTGCTTCTGTTCATGTGTGTTTCCCCTCGAGGAGGCCTGAGGATGACACTACAGTGCCTTGGCAGCCCTGTGTCTCTTGCGTCTTTCATCTGTGTCCTTATTTGTTTGTCTGTTTCCCCTCCCTCTGTTCTACTATACCTTAATACGCTCTCTTTGGTCATCACACCCACACCTCCTTCATTATAAACCTGCAGTGCTGGTTTTCCTTTTCGCCTGAGAAACCTGTCAGGGAATGCTGCTTTGTATTTTTTACCTCACCGAGTTGGCCCTGGCACCACTTAGCCTCGAAGTTAAAAGGTGACCGGTAGTGCTACAGTCAGCCTGTTAACTGGTGCTGCAGCTTAACAGACTAGTTAAATCTCCATCCATCCACCAACCACTCCACTCGCAATCACTCATACTTGAACTGTTACTGCTGAAAGTGGTCACTCGACTGTCTGTGGCTGGCTGCTTGTAGAGTTGACTCAGTGCACACTCGCACTCATGACTGTTAATAGACAAAAACAGTGGTAAAGGAGAGCCATGATGGGTCCTTAGCATAGAATTACAGCTTGCGGTAATGTTGGCTTTGTAATTATAGTCATGGGAAGTAAAACTGTGTGATTTTTGTACGATGTTTGGCATGAGTGTAACACAGGAGGCTGAGCCCAGTTGAATTAAAAGGTAGTAGTTTAACATTGCAATAATAATACATATTAATAATTATAATACATTACATTTATAGGCACCTTTAAAGACACTCAAGGTCCCCTTACAGGCAAAGAGAGAGAAAATAAAAAACAAATTAATAAAGTCAATGAGATAAAGTAACATAAGAAAATAAATATTGATAACATAACAAGAATTAATAATCAGCAAAACAAGTTTGCACTGAATAAAATACAGTGTAAATAGTGGATATGTGCAGCTAGACAGACGGGAGTCAAACTGAATAGACTATTTGAAAGAGATGGGTTTTTAGGTGGGAATTTAAAGTGGAGAAAGAGTTGATAAGAATGTCTGGTGGGGGGTGGGCGAGGGGCAGAGTGGCAGAGTGGCTGAAGGCTCTAGATCCTATGGTGGTCAGGCAGGCTGGCGGGACCCTAAGGTGGGTGGAAGAGGGAAGACCTGAGAGTGCAGGTGGGGGTGTGGATGTACAAGAGTTCGGAGAGGTACAGAGGAGTGACCTTAAAGTTGAGATCTTAAAGTCAAAGCAGTATTTAACATGGAGCCAATGAAGCTGCTGAAGAATAGGAGTGATGTGATTGATGAAGGGAGTTCTAATGATGATGCCAGCAGCAGAGTTCTGGACCATTTGAAGTTACCAAATCAATAAGGCATGTAACTAGGGTGTGAGCAAGAATGGCAGTACTGTGCAGTGTGAGGGATAGGCAAGGGCGGTTAATATTGCGTAGATGGAAGTAGGCAGACCAGGTGGACATTATTGATGTGAGCTTGGAATGACAGAGTGCTGTTAAGGATTACGCCCAGACTCCTAACCTGCGGGGAAGGGGAGACGAAGGAATTATCAATATGGAGTGTGAAACTGTCAGTTTTTGCTAAGGTGGATATGGTGCCAATGAGAAGTAACTCAGTTTTATCACTGTTAAATTTGAGGAAGTTGCAGGAGAACCACGATTTGATTTCCTGACATTAGTCAGAGAGCAAAGAGAGCAGAAGGGTGGAGGTAGGTTTGGTGGGCGGATAGAGCTGGGTGTCATTCGCGTAGCAATGGAAGTGGATGTTAAATTTATGGAAGATGTGGCCGAGAGGAAGTAGGTAGATGATAAACAGAAGGGGACCCAAGATAGAACCTTGAGGAACACCGGTAGTAGTATATGGTTACAGGTGGTGGGTGCTTTTCAAATAGAGTACATTTCATTTTATTCATACTTAACTTAAATGTAACCAAATCAAGTGTACCTAAAGTAACCTAAAATTTTAACCAATGAGATCCCACTTGACCAAAAGCTAAAAAAACAAACAGCCAAGTCAGATCTTTGGTAGATCTTATTGTCTTATTTGAGGTAATGATAAGTAAGGACTGGGATACATGTGGCATCTTTTACTGCTTTGAAAACATGTGGTCGGGCACTGGGTGCTACTCTTGTGCCTTCGCTCAAGAACGCGGAGGCAGGTTGCGCCTGATGTTGCTAAGTTACCTTAATTAGCACTGTATCATAGCCTTCTTACCAGAAATCCAAATTTAAGAGCTGATGTTCTTCCAGATGTTGTTTTCAACTGTGTATTAGCCCTAAAATGTTGTCTGTTGGACATATTTAAAGCTCAGGGTGGTCCTGCACTAAAATGATCACCTTCTCCTCCATATTCACTTTAGATCAACGGTAAGCAACCTGTGGCTCCAGAGCTCCATGCAACTCTTTAGACCCTCTCCAATGACTCCCGGTGACTTCGACATAAAATTATATAAAAAATGATTAACGGTTATTTTTTAACATTCAGATTGTATTTGTCACTGTTATAGGCCTATAGTGATTATTGCATTCTACAACTGTACAAATGTGTAGGCTATACATCAAAATAAAAAAGATGTTTTAAAGTTTCATCAACTAAAATGTGCTTCATACATCTTTGACTTGGTGCCTTTTCTTCTAAATTTTGCAGAACTTCAGTAGTGTTGGCTAGCCTGGAGTCTCTCTAGCAAGGCTAGCTATGGTTTCCAAATCAAAGAAAAAAGTTTTGGAGGAAAATAGAGGATTTAACAGTATGTGGATAGATTCATTTCCTTAAACCACTAACTGCAAAGTTAAAGTTCTAAATAATGATAAATATCACACTGCAGAGTAGCCACCTTGTAGCAAATCAGATTAATGAATGCTAATTTAGACCTGTTTGTAATGTTGATGGACTCATTTAGATTAATCGACTGTTTCCATTATTCAAATATGTTTTGTGGCTCCAAACAGATTTTTTCTCTTTTTTTGGCCAATAATGGCTCTTTCAATAGCAAAGGTTGCCAACCTGCTGGTGCTTTGGAACACTTGCTCACCGTGATGGCATCACTCTCACTTTTGAGTGTGCCGTCTTTGCATCTACAATGATAACAATCAATCTAATGGCTATAAAAAAGCTGCATGTGTACGAACCCTAAATCAGTTGGAAATGCAGCTGTACATACTGTACTACACAAACTACAACAAAGCTAGCAGAGCATCAGGGGTCCAGAAATGAAATTTAAATAATCTCTGAAAATGTCCTTGACTGAGAAAAAAAACATCTTAGTAAATGTCATCGATTTTTTGCTTAACTGAGAATATGACCCACCAGTGTAGCATTGGAGGGTGTAGAATTTATCATATTAAAGATATTTCAGACTAATTTACATAAGCGTGACTACAGTTTAGGCACACTGACTCAGACATTTTTTCTTCTTATTCATATTATCAGCCATGCATTAACCGAATATCAGCAACCAAGCAGATGAGAAAAAAGTCAGGAAACTTAAGCTTAAGGTAACAGCTGTGCCTCACTAAAATGTGTGCTGGTAGCTCATACACATACACAGGAACACACACATAATCACAGGTGTTTCTTGAGGGAATGAGGCCAAATCTGGAGAGAGTTGCTTTTCTCAGGGGTTCTTCATATGTAATTATGTCTCCATCGTCCTTGTGATCAACCTTTTTCTTTGAGACTCAGAAAGCAGCAGCTAAATATCAGAATAAAAAACAGCGGCAGAAACACATACCAAGACATAGAGTGAAACATGATTGGTTTAGTGTGCTGCTGTAAGTCAGAAATCTGAGAAAGAATGTATAAATAAATTATGGATCATGTTACTGGGAGGTACACTGCCGGATTCTCTGCACACCAAAGACATTATGGCTGAAGTGAATTACATCCACTGTAACTTGGTCCAAGGTCAGCAAAAGTGCAGCACCCCTGGAGCTGTCGGGATTGACACAAAATACACATAATGCACAACTGCTTTGTTAGATGCACTGCCCTTGTCCCTGTCGATGAAAAAGCCAATCCCCAAACCGCACTGAATATAACAAAATGATATGAAACTTTTCTGGAAAAATAGGAACCAGAGCAACAGTATGAAAACCGACTTAAACTAAATTGAAATTAATATTGGAAAAAGGACATTGTAATTTTAATTGAAAATGAACTATCCTACTGGAAAAAATGAAATAAAAGAGCTGCGGAAAGCTGCAGTGCACAAAATATGATAAGAGTAAGAACAACAGCCAATAATTCACAAAGGGCAACCACTTATCACTCGATGTTAAAAATACAAAAGAACACCCTCACATTGTTGTCAGAGCAGTCACTCAGAAAACAAAAAGACATCTGTGGTCTAAATCTGGACTCAGAAACAAATCTTCACACACAGCGGTGGCTATTAGGAATCCAGCTTGAGTTCATTTCACCAAATGGGACACTGAGCTGCAAACTCATTTCGGTGAGGAGAATACACGAATATATAGATATGATAATAGCTTCAGACTGTCACACATTAAAGAGACTCTTCTCGTACTTTTTTCACCCTCGTCTCCATAAATCAGTTCCCACTTATGCTCGCTACAGGGGGATTTCTGTCTGCTCAGTCTGTGTCTCAAAGGCGGACTGTGGATAGATGTTAAAGCAATTCAAACTTCTCTTCCTGGATTCTCGACTGAGCCTCCAGGGGCTGCGAACACTGCGCAGTGGGTGGCGGTCCACCATCAACCAGGAAGAGCTTTTGTACAGTCTCTTCAGACACTTTCATTTAACTTGTGAAAATTTTAAAAGAAAAGGAAAAAGTAGAATAAGAGGTGAGGCTGAAATGCTGTGAACGACTGATGATATACTATGGTATGTATGAGCCAGGGTGAACTTAAGAAAACTTTTAGGCAATTAAGTAGCCCCGCGCACTCGTAGCTACTCTTTTATTATTTCATTACTTTTTTTTTCACCTCCAGAAGAAGTGCTAAATTTTACAACTTTATAAGCAGGATTTGCTCTGCTCAAGTTTCTACAGCTCCCTAATGAAGGTAAGAGCTGCCTGTTATGAAAGGTCAACAAAAGGTTTATACAACTGACCAACTGTGTGTGCACTGATCCACTATACTGTACAGCAGGTACATACTGTTATATTGTACAATTCACGCAATTAAAGGGTGACATTAGACTGTACTAATGCCACATATGCCATCAGATCTAAAATGCAGGGTATGAATACTTGGTAGAAATTGTTGAAAAAGACTATAACATGACTGTAAACAGAAAACTACAATTACCACCTTGCCCAAGTCAAGTTGCACTTACAGTTCACATCCATGTCTGTGAAAACATGGATGCTTCACACACATCTCCCCCCAGCAGCACTGAAGAACTATACAATCAGCACAGTTTCAAGGTGGGCACCCAAGATTAGTGTCACCATTTCAGTATCTGATCAAATGTCTACCCTTGTTTTCCTGAGATATGAAGTTGTATAATGGCCAGAAAAATGTTTTTGCAGAATATTATGATGTCACAAAGAAAGTGACCTTTGATTTTGGATATGTCATCAGTACATTATTGCAACATGAAATTTTGTCATAATTAGTGGATGAATTCTCGAGTTATGGCCAAAAATGTGTTTTGTAAGGTCACAGTGACCTTGATCTTTGGCCTTCAATCATTACAATCCAATCAGTTCATTCTTGAGTCCAAGTGGACGTTTGTGCCAAATTTGAGGAAACTCCCTCAAGGCCTTCAAGAGCTATTGTGTTCACAAGAATGAGACGGACGCAAGGTCACAGTGACCTTGACCTTTGACCACCACATTCTAATCAGTTCGTTGTTGAGTCCAAGTGGACATTTCTGCCAAATCTGAGGGGAAAAAAAGAATCCCTCAAGTCATTCTTAAGATATTGTGTTCACAATAATAAGGCAGATGAGGTCACAGGGACCTTTCTCTTTGATCAATGACTGCAAAAATCTAATCAGTTTATTGCTGAGTCCAAGTGGATGTTTGTACCAAATTTGATGAAATCCTCTCAAGGTGTTCTTGAGATATTTCACAAGAATGGGATGGACAAATGCAGGGGTTAAATTTCTCTGGCACAGTGCCGGATTTCTGGTGTGGCGAAGTTTTTGTCCGGCATGGGCAGAAGTGCTGTGCAGTGCGAGTATTTCACTCACATTTGGCCCTAAAAATATATATATGTGCGAACCGGAAAAATGATTTAGGCGCACAGTGTGCGAGTAAACACAACCTAATGTTTACAATAGTCGGCACTGGATGTTTTTCATCGATAACCGATCAAATAAATGTATTTTAAAACTCGCTCCTTTGGCTCTGATATAGCCGTCTCCCTCCCTTTAAAACTCGCTCCTTTGGCTCTGATATAGCCGTCTCCCTCCCTGCCTGCAGTCCCCACTGCACTGTGCTTTGTAACAATGTCCCGCCTACAGCCCCCTCTGATTGGCTACACGGCACAAGTGACAGCCAATCAACACTGATGCCTGTGCATGCTTTCACATCATGTCACATTGAGACACAGAGCTCAGACGGAGCAGGAGAGGCTCCGGTAAGCCAGTGGTAATTTTGAATGTAAGGTAACAGAAACCAGACAGAAACGAAAGTTGCAATAAAAGTCCTCTACGCTGAAGATTTAAAGTCACCACCACAACGTTATATGATCCATTTCAATGATGACATGCTTGCCCAGAGGCGAAATTTCGACGTAACAGCCTGTTTAATTCACATCAAGCGCGTTACAATTTTGCAAACAGCCTAAATGATTTAGCTTCTAAAAATAAATAGCACCAAGGCAAAAAAGAGATGTAGGAGCTATAAGTCAAAAAGTCTGGTATCCACTGAAAGTTTAATCTTTATTTATAAACTCATTATGCTATAAAAGTTTAATCTGAAAAGTAACTACTAAAGTTATAATCTTTTTGTTCGTTTTGATAATAAACACGTTCCTTTGCAACACATACATTTCTATTTCTTCATTTTGTGACCGCAACACCAAGCCCCCCGCTCCGGAAAAGATTTCAGATTTCAGGCACACAAATCTTACGTGCTCTACATTTCAGGCACAAAATTTCTTCTTGCTTTAACCCCTGCAGATGGATGGATGAACGAATGGATGGACAGATGGACAACCCAAAAACATAATGCCTTTGGCCATGGCTATCGCTGGCGCAAAGGCATATCTATTCTAAATGATTTGCTCAGGGGCAGAATAGAAATTATTGAGGCTGGGAGAAGCGTAGTTACATCTGTAACTCTCAATTTGTTTTGTTTCCTGTCTCTTTTGACACCAACTGACAGCATATTTTATAGACCATCTTAATCTGTGTTCTGTTGCTTTTGAGATATCCAAACCACTTCCATATAATTGACGTTGTGTTACCTTTTGTTGTCAACAATTTGTTCAGCTTTGGAGGATAATGCCAGTTCTCTTTCAGTAGGCTACTTTAGCATAAGGAGCTCCGTGTCTGTATAAAACAAACTGGGTATGGATTAAGAGGAGGCAGCAAGTAACTGCAGGCTGAGTGTCCAGAGACGTATATAATGTCTCCCTTTTGTTGCACCTATGGATAATGAGCATTGACGTCAGCGACTCCAGTGACGTATATCCTAAAGGCTGTTTCATTCCCACCTCTGTGGGCTCTGCTCTGAAGTTACGCTGCTGTCCACTCTGTGTGAGGTGCACAGCCCCACCCTTCTGCAAAAAGGCAGTGGCGCAGAGCATGAAAGAGAGGCAGCAGACTGCCTGGCTGTCTTCGCATTTATTTCTGATGTGTGACAGGCTGTGAGATCAATTCATTTTGAGTAAACATATCCAAAGTTAATCATCGTTATCAACATAATTTTCATTGTGATCCCCTATCGAGATCATTTTATCGTCCAGCTCTAACTGGGAGGTAGTTTTATTTTATTGAAAAACAAAGCCCTCCCCAGCGTTAATATTTTCTTGGACTCTCCCTTTGACTTATTCCCACAATATCTAAAATAATATTCCCACCACTCTCTAGTTTCGATTAAAGTGCTGCTAAATAAACGATAATAACTGCAACCGAATGAGTGAGCTGGGCATAGGCGGCAGTCTTGTGGATGCTGAGGGACTTGGGCACCATAATATTTTCTCTCCAGCCAAATACTAAAAATAGATGAATCTGATCTTATGATGCTAAAGCCTTATGTGCTACATCCTCCCCTGTTTCTTAAAAAATTTATACCACCCTCCCTCGAGCCAAAGGAAAACAACACCTAACCCTCTCCTTTTTCTGACCACCCCTTCCAACTGATAAGTTCAGCACGGTCCCTTTGTGCCCTGATATCTACACAAAGAAAGACAAAAGCATAATGTTACTTATAATAACTAAATGAAGCATATAATTGTTTGGCTTCAATTCAGAGTTCAACCATGGAAGTTGAGCGCCTGTGGACTTTAGCCAAGATGAAAACTTCTTGAGAGAAGGTACTCCCCATCTGCCTTGCAGCTTTGAGTTGTGGCACTACATCTGAGAATATTTAAATCAGGCGGTCCCTATATATGTCTGGTTGCCAAGTGTCTGATATCAGTAACTTTGTCTTTGCTGAGACTCTCAGACGTGGCTTTTCTAAAGAAATCGAGGTATAAAGAGATGCATCAAATACGCCTAAAAACTGTACAGCGTGTCTATGTAAGGAACGGCTTCATCATCACTGTTCTTCATTATCCCTTCAATACACAGTTTCATTTTTTTAAGTGGGTGACATTATCAACTGCTCTAATTTGAAAATGGCTTGGGGCTTGAGACGTTGCCTGTGCTGAATGCAATATCAGTTGGGATAAATTAAATCAAATTGTTGTCTTTATAGTGGGTATTGAATAGGAGTCTAATCAAAAACGCACAGTGGCCGCTGTCCTGAGGCCATTTTTTGTCTCAAAAGCAGACATGATGTAGTAAATACTGAGATTCCTCAGTAAATGGCTCTTTAGAGAGACTCCACCCAGCACATGTAGCAGCTTCTGAGGTGTCTCACAAGCGCTTATGTCTGAATGCTAACGCCCACAATTTTGCAGATAAATCCCCATTATGTGGGCTTATCACAACCCTGAATGTGAGCCTTAGTGAATGCACTTCATTTTCTACTTTGGCAAAAATACGGGGATCTACATGTCATGCCAGAAAGCATTCAGTAAATTAATTAAAAGTTGAAAGGGCCATAGAGAAAGAGAGTGACAGAGAAATAGAGATAGAGACAGGCTGCTATAAAAGTGGAAACATAGAAGAGGGTTTGACGGAGGATTACATTTGTCTGAGGAAAAAGGGACTGCAAGCAGGTAGCATTTGCCAGACACATACTGTTTGTATCTGAGAGATACAATGCATGTTTGCAAGTTTACATGGATCAGATTTTATTACTAATCACTGTTGCAAATAGCTCGCCAGCAGTAAACAAAACCGGCAATTATTTCAGTAGATATTCAGATTTTATTGTCACCTACTGCAGTATTTTTATCAGTTCTGGTAGCGTTTGACAACAGTTCCAGTCGGTGTCTTTAAATGTAAAAAAAAATAAAAAATACACTGGGTTTAGATAGCCAATGGAGAGAGGCAAACAAGCCAAGTTGACAAGGATAAAAAGGAAAGGGTGTCAAGAGAGGGAGGCTGAAAAACCAACCAGATACTAGATGAAACACCGAAAGACCAAATTCGCCTGTTAAATTGCACAGTAATGAGGTCCGGGGGAAGCCAAGTGTTGAGGAATGGACCACAGGATATATGGTGTGTCATAGTGACCACGGCTCACTGCAGCAATATGTGTGTGCGTGTAGGTGTGCGTGCGTGTGTGTAAATGGAAGTTTTCTTATTAGTGAGGGTTGATTGGGTCATATTGCAAAGTTTAGATCAGCCAGCCCCCTCATTATCACTGCACTGACACACACACACACACTGGCATGCATGGGGCGGATAAACAGATAAATGAATGGCCACTGCACGGTGAAGGAAGGCAATGAGGAGCAGGTGGGAAGGGGAGAGAGAGGACACTGAGGGGAGGCAAGCAGGGGTGGAAGGAAGTTGAAATTACAGTTGTGACATGGATGGATGGAGGAAGGACAGAAAAAGTACAATATGAAAAAAATACAAGTGAAGGCAGTGAAGAAATTGAGACATGGGGAGGGGGCGAATAAAGCATGTGAGAATTAATTTCCAATTCGACTGTAATTGTGAGATGAATTCAGATGGATAAGAAAGTGTGAATGCACAAATGAGGAGGTAATGGATAGAGAAGGAAACGGAGGAATGGAGGGCAGGCAATTTGAGGAGGCAATGATCAAACGGGAGGAATAGAGTGAGAGGGTGACAAATGTAGAGGAGGGGGAACAGATGGAGGGGGAGATGACCAAATGGAGAGAGTGTTGGAATATTGAATAGAGGGGCTGACAGGATGGAAGGAGGGGGGGAGAGATGGTGAGGGTGATGGGAGGCAGACTTAACATCTCAAGGTCAAACTGGTATTTACTGAAACTGAGGCATAAAGGCACTCTGCGGTGTGCATGTGTGGCCTGTCCTGGACGAAAGCAGACAATAGTGAGAACTGTGGTGAAACATCTGGTTGTCAGTAGGATGCAAACAGTTAACTGTTGATTAGTTAACCACCAAGGAGATTTTTGACTGGTTACACATGCCTGCCTGTAGATGAATTTTGTTACTCTTCAGTTAAGCAGTGCCGCTCATTCGGCCATTACTGCTGGTTACGCCAGACCAACCCTGCTGGCGATGCTGTGGGGACATTGTGCACACCCTCCAGTGTCCCCATGTGTTTGTCCCGGTGAGTAAGGGGCTCAATTTAAGCCACAAGCCCTCTTTAACATTGTCAACTAACACTCCTTCTCGACAGCCATGGGCTGGCTTGGCTTGGTTTGGTTTGGCCCGTCAGCCCAGCACAGCAGGGATTTGCCTTTCCATTACAACAGGGCTACCTTCTTAAAGGTGTGTCGCAGACTGATGATGGCTTGTCTTGAGTGATGACGTTTAAAAGCAGCGGGCTGACCCACGGCTAGTCCTCTGTTATTTTTGCTGCATGTGTTTTTCCACAGCAGGGCAGGTAAAAGAAGTTTACCTGTTGGAGGTGAGCTGTTTGCAGAGGTGCAGTAAGAGCCTGCTGTCTGCAGCTCTTCATCAACATCCCACTGTGGCTGTTTCTGCTTTCACTTTCCTCCCTGCTGTATACTGTGGCTGTTTCTGCTTTCACTTTCCTCCCTGCTGTATTACTAGACTTGACTTTATTGAAGAAAAGCCACTAACAAAGTTCTGCTAATTCAGTAATAACACATTTAATTTCCTATAGATTCTTCACAATAAAAGTCCTCCGTTATTTTGTAATGTATAAACTTCTATTGTGAAGCAGCAACATTAAGAAATGTTGAGTTTTCAAGCAGGAACTTCACACAACTTCTAATACGGCTGATAGCCAACATGAAACAATAAAATAAAGCAGATATGTAAATTAAAAACAGGACGCAGGAGAGAAACTAAACTCCAAACCACAGAGATTCCAAAGCTACCAAAGCTACAGAGGTGAGTAGATTCTTGCAACGCACACGCTTGTTTCAGGGGGAAAAGGGGGGTCGTCTGGGGTTGGCTGTGGTTGGCAAGACATCATCGCTACCCGCTTGACGGCGGATGGCCCGGCTTTTGGACCTACTCTGGAGAAGGTCCATCTCCAGCATGGCTTGGCTTGGCTTGGCATGGCTGGGCGCGTCTAAAGTGACAATGGAAACAAAAATCGGTGCAACATGGCTTTATCTGGCGCAGCCAAGAGTGACAATGGAAAAAGGGTATAACTGTTGTGCTATCACTGTTAGCCCTAAAGTGTCAGCACAGTTAGTGGGGCTAACATTGTAACGTAAAGTGTTTGCCTTGGTTACCAGTGAATGAGTCGTGCTGCTTGCTAGTTCCCACCTGGCCCAGGTGGTGCATAGTGCATAGCAGCCAAGGCTAATTTTGGCTGACCCTTACAGACTGGAGGGTGGGCAGTGGGCACTATGATTCTGCATGTTAACGCGGCTAGCCGGCTGTCTGTTAGCAAAGGTAACAGAAGATAAAAAAAAACATCACAAAACATTAAATTTCACCACATTTAAATAGACAGCAGTTAAAAATGTGGTGCTCAAGGTCACTGAGTCAATGGAGCACCAGACTAAAAGGATCCCGATCAAATGCTGGATCTGACTGGGAGACGTGTCCACCATTGGCCAATGTAGAGCTTTGTCAACCAGAAACAGCCTGCATCAAAAGTTGGACAGTGTTTAGAAATTCTGGGCCAATTCTCACAATGATATGATGTGTTTCTACAAACCAATTGCAATACAAAAATGATGTACAGTAGAATTCACTGGCTTCAACAGACTGGAAACTTTCAACTGGGAAGTTCTATTCACACCATAGTGCTACGATTCACCAGGTATTCATGGCACAGTGTGACATGCCTCAAAATTGATACCGCACAGTCACAGAGACACAGATCGTGACCAAGATTTTATTAGTCCCATCTTGCACAGTGAGACACGCAGTGAACCTGCAACATGGCTGTTATCGCACAGTGTGTAGGGGCCTGTAGGTGAAAAAAAGGAGGTGGACGGAGGGATGGATGTGACAATGGAGAGAGAGCAAAAAAAGGGCAGGAGAGAGCACGGAGCTGGGGATATGATAAAAACGTACTTATCTGGCGGACACTCCAAAAGATTGGGAAATAAAGAAGGACAGGGGGTGATGGTAAAAATAAAGACAGGGTGGAGAGTGTTGGAGAATGGAGAAACTGAGAAAGGGAGATGCCAGACACGACAGGAAAGAGTGTGATGAACTATATTCATAGACGAAGAGAGGTTAGAGACAGACAGTGAAGGAGGCCAAGAGAGGCACCGTGAGAGAGAGACAGGTGGTGGTGTTGTGTGGGAGGTGGGGAGAAAGCGATGGAGAGGTCAGTGTTAACTGCTGTGGTCTGGCTTTCTCCCTGAGACCTATCACTACCTATCAACTCACTCTGGTGGAACACACACACACACACACACACACACACACACACACACACACACACACACACACACACAATGTAGTGGCCCCACGGTGATGTGGACAGGCTAAATAGAGAGAAATAGTGGAGCTGTAAGTGGTTGGGAGATGAAGGGAGGGGGGGTGAAGAAATTGTTTCAGATGGGAGAGGCTGGTGCAAAATCACACTACTGTCTGTGTGTGTGTGTGTGTGTGTGTGTGTGTGTGTGTGTGTGTGCGTGCGTGCGTGCATGCGTGCATAGTTTTGCACATGGGTGCTTTTGTGTGCGTTAGAGAGGAGATGGAATCCATTTGACCACTGAGTGAAAGGGTCTTGTACCATGTTGTGCATAGTCTACAAGCTGCCTGTGATTTGCTTATGTGGCCGGTTTGGTCAAGGTCATGTACGGGCGACAACCAAACTATTCTCACAAACACTTAAAAACATGATGTACAGTGTCAAAAACCTAAATGATGTTGCAAAGGTGTGATCATCAACAGTTGAATGCAACTTCAGCTGATCCCTGTGAACCTGTGCAACCTTGCAATTTTGTCCAATAACCGCAACCTTACGGCAAATTTGACAATTTAAAACAGATAAAATCTCATTTCACTGAAGAGCTGCCTGCAGCGTATTGATTCCTCTGTGTTTATCATCTGCTGTTGTGGGAGCTGGAGGTCTGTGCCTGGGACAGAGTCACACATACACAGTGACAGGGCTAACTGTTAGCATCACACAGCTAACAATCTTAGTGGTTATTAATGTGTTTCATGATAGATCCTTGCTATTTTGGTGTTGTGTGAGATTAACGGTTCTGTGGTGGATGTTAACTGCTGCTGTGGGGCTTCTGCCCATGCAGCAATATATGACAAGTAGGGATGAGATCACGCTGTGCTGTGTTGTGCTGTGCTGTGCTGTGCTGTGCTGTGCTAGCTCATGCTAACTGGGCAGAGAGAGCAGGAGGAGAGTGGCTTTCAGAGATGGTCCTACAGCACTGTGTCAAACGGCATCAACAGCTGATAGTCAGTGATCAGCTGTTACTGATAATTGTGTGGGAAGCACTTGCATACCTGTTTCTGGAATTTTCACTTGCCCCCACAACTTATTCATTCATTCATTTTCTGTAACCGCGTATGCTAGGATACGCCTATTGGGCATTGGGCGAGAGGCAGGGTACACCCTGGACAGGCTGCCAGACTATCACAGGGCTGACACATAGGGACAGACAACCATTCACACTCACATTCACACCTTACGGACAATTTAGATTCACCGATTAATTTAATTGCAATTTAATTTAATTTAATCACAATCAAATTGCAAAATAATAATAAAAAAACTTAAACACATGGCAACATGCAATGCAATGTGACTGCATTGGGCTGGGCACTTCAACGTGCATGACTCCATTAGCTGAGGTTAAGGGGCACTCCAGTGATTTGGCATTACATTTCCATAATGTTGTGCACTGATAACATTAATGCAGCAGACACTGATAAATCCTGACTTCAAGTTCTTACCATGGGTAAGCTCCAAAAACGTTTCATCTTACAGTTCCCATAATGCAACTCAGGCACTCACTAGTAAATATCATCCTTTAAATTGTCCAGCACAAGCTTTCTTTAAAAAAACAACAACATGATGACATCATTAGGGGCATCTTTTAGACCTGCTCTTTGAGCCACTGTAAATAATATATGCTACAGCTGTCCCAGACTGAGTAATAATCCCCATGATGATCAGATGATCTGTAAGGTATAACATTGAGGAAGTTCCCTTTTTCAATTTTTTCTCTACTCTTCCACCATATTTTTCCAAATCCATTTGGGCATACAAATTGATCAAAAGAAAAGACTCGAGGAGAAAAAGTGAGGCAGGCAAGGACGATCAAAGTGAAAGGGGGAAAAACGACAGAGAAGAGAGGACACCACAGGCAGCTGTCAGTCATCATCAGCCATGTGACAAAGATGGCCTGAAGGAGGGACAGAGCGATTATACTCCAGACACCACCAGTCACCTGCACACACACACACACACACACACACACACACACACACACACACACACACACACACACACAGTGTCACCTCTGGGTACTTTAAGCAAACCTATGTTTGACAATTGCTTGCAGACTGAGGGTAAGTGGTGTTTAAGATTTATCCTGGATAGCTTAATGTTAACTGTCTTGTGCATCGTGCTGCTCAGCTGCCCAGTGTTAACTTGTGATGGGTTTGTGTCAAAAGTTGTTTTAGGGATCACTTCCTTTGGATTAAGAGTATAAATTTGGCTTTTCTCCATCAGACTGACTCACAGGCAGTCGTATTGATTGACACCGAACCCCCAGTAGACCCTATAGACAGACAGAAATAGTGAGACACCGTTTAAATGCAGTAAACTCTCTCTGGTGTTCTCCACCTGTTTATGAGCTCCCTCCTTCCTCCTCTCTACCTTCCATTTATCTCTTTCCCTCTATTTCTTTCCCTGTTTTCCTCTCTACTACTCATCTCTTAGAACTAAATTAAAATTTCTGTTCTCTATATCGCACAGTTCAACCTGTTTTTTGCAGTAGAAGCCGCATGATGGCTGACGGCCAGGTTTCATTACATGAATGAGTCATTCCCTTTTATTCATTATTAAAATAAACTGGTTTCAGTGGAGCCATCCCACCCTGATGCAAAATCCTCCCGCAGTAAAAACACAGATATTACACTTATCAATGGTCTTATCTAGATTTGTAAGCAAATATGTTCCTCGGATCATGTGCTTCCCATCAGGAATGACTGTTATTCCACATTTTTATTTCCCTTTAATGGACCTCAATCTACAGAATATTCATGCTGCTGTCTCAGATGCAGAGATGGCAAAGTAAATTGAAACATCAAACAGATCACCTAATCCTACTGTGTTGCAGAGTGGCTCTATTTAGACAATAGCACAGAGAGGAAAGCAGGAGAACAAATGAAACGCCCGATAAATAATAGAAGACGGCAACAAAGAGATCTGATTGGAGGTACTGTATCAGCGAAACAGGGGTGACATTATCAGCAGGCTCATGCTCTGTTTGGAGTTACAATTGTTTATCGAAGATGCGAGGAGCTTATTTGCCTGTGTACAGTGTGAGGCAGATTCATAGTGGGAGCCTGAATGTGAACAAAGCTAAAAATGTACATTGTCCAACTTATCTCTGCTGATATGTAGGATAAATGTTTGGATATGTATCTGTGTGGTAATGTTATGGACTGTTGTGTTTAGATAGATTCATCCTCCTTCTCTCTTCTAATCTCTAATCCCTCGCACAGCTGGGGCACTGTACTGTGTGTGTGTGTGTGTGTGTGTTTAGCTGCATGTGTGTATGTGTCTGAGAGTTGCATTTGCATGTGGATATGTGTCTCTGTCTGTGACCCTCTGTGTGTGAGTGTGTATTCAAGCTAGTTTATATGGCCAACTGTTACTTTTCAACAGTAAAACGTGTCATTTAATGCAAAGATAACATAATTTTAAACACTTGGCACGATAGACGGGTGATATTTTATTAAGTGGCTGCACTACATCACTGTCCCGTCAACTCATTTTTTATTAATGTATTCTGATCTGGCTGAATCTCATTCAGAACAATGACCACGGCTTGCCAAGGCAACTCCATCTTACGAGGTTTGTCAGTGCTCCAGGCCACTGCACACCACACAGAGGAACATTTTGGCGATGCACGTTTTCACGCACATAATCGGCCTTAATTAGCAGCTTAGCATGTGAGAAAAAAATAAGGAAAAAACAACACACAATATTTCTGTGTGAGAGGAGTTCACACAGAGCTTGAGAGTCAGCTCGTATTCATGATACAGTTGCCAATCTGTTTGCTTGTTTAGAAAATAGATAATGAACACGGCAGACATTCTCTTTTGAAGCCGTCCACTGTGTGTTTGTTGTGATAGCAGTTATTTTGTAAAGGTGGATAAATAATTAGATGGTTGATGGGGCGCCCGAAAGCAAAATCTCACCTGCAGTGGTATTGTATTAACTGTGGATCACATGCTACGATAGCAGTTGGAGGATGCAGTGATATATTTGTTTTGATACTGTTCACTATTGCAAGATATTGCATCTATATTTTGTTTGACTTTTTTGTAGATATATGTATATTTGTTCACTTTTTTCATGGCAATACATTAAAAAATAATAATTAAGCGTGCTGTTAATAACTTTGTGAAAAGTTGTGGATAGTACCAATGGAACCGTTCCATACTGTCCCCATTTTTGGTCTCCCCTCTGTTGGGGTACCTAGCACACAGATCTGATACTAAAAGGTGGAGCTGTGAACACTGCAGTCTGTTGATTGGTCAGTAGAGGACGGTCACTCTGCTCAGAGCTGAGTTGTGGCTGGTTTTGAAGCTTGTGTAACCACTGTTCACCGTGGCAAGTTTTACATACATTAGTAAACTGTAACTATAAAATAAAAGGATGTTTTGCTGCCCCTCACAGCAGCTGCAGTAGGAGAAAAAATAATTTCACTCACTGGGCCGACTGCCCCCAACATTTAAGGTGGACCATTTACTTGTAATGTTGCTCAATGCATGAGTTGACGACATGAATCCATCAGCACGCCTTAAATTTCACTGCAAAAACTTTGACCATTACTTAAGTTTTTATTATCTCTCTTGGGTGACAGAGACTTTTAGTAGTGAGCGGATTTTCAATCATTTAAAAATATATATTAATTTCGACTGGATTATGTGAACTGCATATATTCTAATCCTCACTCAAAAAAAGCGATGTGGAGCGTTGTTCCTGTGGGCTCTAGCAACATTAAACCCCTGCATTTGCCTGAGAAGGACTCGATACTGAAAGGTAATTTTAGATATGGCTAGCTAGCTTTAGGTAACACTGTGCTGTGACAAAAAAGTTCCATTCTTTTCTTTTTTTTCTTTTCATCATCATATTTGGGAAGGAAAAAGGCCATTGAGAAGAAAAGTGACCACGGTGATGTGATGTATCAGCCCTTAAAAGTCCTTCAGCTCGGTCACCAGCAAAAGCTGTACCAGCGTTCACCCTAGTCTTGCTCCTCCTTTTGTCGCTGAACACTTGGGATCGGTAACAGAGTGCAGTGGGGGGCTTAAATACTCAGCCATTTTTCTGTTTTTTTTCCGCACTAACAGATAACTACTAAGACTCTTGATCACTAATGACTCCGAGATACCACATGATACCAGCGCTCTTGAGCTATTGGTTCACAAGCCTTGTTAGACGCATGGGCCTGAAAAAATAGGCTGATGATGATTAATTAAGAGTCCTAGTTTTGGGGGGGAGGGGGATACTTTTATTCTGCACCTTTCTAAGAGCTCTGTATGATTCTTTTTATTTTTTAAATTATCTCTCTTCATACAATTTTATTAGACTTTTACAGCATTTTGGAGATTCTCATCATGTGCTGATAATTTCTTGGCCTCATCTACTACAGCTACAGCTGTGATCCTCCTTTAATTGAGTGTATCTGTACATGCGAGAGTGCCAGAGACAGCTTCCATATTTAGGACACTGTGTGTGCAGTATGTGCATGTGTGCACTTGTAGATACAAGCGTTAGCGTTCTTAAGTGCACTGGGCACATATGTGTGAGCATGGCTAATGACACTACATCAGAGCTGGATATCAGTATTACACTGTGTCCACATCACTGCGTGCCCTCGCGAACACACTCTCACACACATACACATATATGCAACTACAAATGTACTATAGGCACTTACTTTCTGCCACTGCGAGGTTGTGTGTGTAGTGCTAAAAGGCTTGGCTGTCAGCCGGGAGCTTTTAGAGGTCATTACATCAGCATTTAACCATGCGAAATGCTTTTTGATAGACATTTTTGCACTTCTCTAATATACCCTGTAATTTCCAGTTTATTAGATTCATTAATGTTGTTGTATCTGGCGGATACCTTGCTCACACTCTGCAATGTTTTTGACAAATGGACTGAGATTCATGCATTATTTCTGCTGCTTTCATGCTCAAGGAATGTGTTATGTGACTGTCATCCCTCTGCTGCATATTGCATTGTGCTTTTATATTCATACACTGCAGCATGTATTTGAATTTATGTGGCGCTGTCCTATATCTTGTGTCCTCCTCGTTCTACCTGCGCTCTTACTTTGTGCTTTTAAAATACTAAGCCCATGTACCCCACTAAAACTTAAATGATCTTATCAGGGAGATTAAAATTTCTAATCAAATCTAGTCTTGATAAACTCTACGGTTGGTGTAATGAGGTCATTTTGAATGTTGACATTCATTTCTCCAGAGTAAAGCACCTTCGATGATTTGTTGATTAAATGGACTCTGTGATTAGCAAACTAGTGGTAGCCATGGTAACAGTTTCTCTTTCTGTGTTGTGCCCTGCATTTGTCCTTTAAGTGGAGGTCTCACATGAAATCTCTGCCACTATCTTAACTTCAATCTCTATGAGAAGTGCAGTCAACACTAACAGGACCCTTAAATAGTCAGACAAGTCGGGAGCACGTTTTCTTTAACACCAGGAAATGTGGCATTTACACTATAGACAATATTACAGCATTCCAATTATGGTATCTCAGCAGCAAAACCGAACAGATGGGTTTTAGGGGTCTTGGTTTTGTTTGATGGTTGTTGTTTACTCATTCTTATTGTCCTTGAGTGTCCAAGGACACAAATAAACGAGCATTGTCCCGCTAAATACGTCACCTCCTACTCTCATTTCTCAAACGCTTTAATGAGATACACATTGGCACATCATTAAAACTGCATGCCGATGGATAGGACAACAGCATAAAAGTAATTGCATTTAAGACATCATTGAAAAAAAAAAAAGTATTTTCGCATCTGTGACATCAGGACCACAGAGAAAGAGGGTGCTCGACAGTTTTTCATTCCTCGATGGATCTCAGTAGATTAGTCCGACATCTTTACCTCACTCTCAACATAATTACCTCACACCAGTTACACTGATGTGTTCAGTCTCTCAAGTGGCTCCAGCGATGAGACAGTGAGGGGACACAGAGAGAGAGAAATAGAGAAGAGTGAGTGTGTGAGAGTGTGTGTGTGTGTGTTTCAGTATCCGTATGGCTGTGTGTTTATGTCATGTTGGTTGGATTGCAAAGCAGAGCAGAGCAGATGGGTTTATAATGAGGAAACAGAATGATTCTGATAATGATGACCAGATAATTATACTGCATCTGAAGGAGAGAGGAAGGCACGGGGAGGGCAGCAGTGGTGTGGTGGATTAAAAAGAGAGTGAAATGGATGAGAGGAAATGGAGTGCATGTACACAAAGAGGGGTTAGGAAGAGCTGGATTCAGTGTGTCATGAGAAACTGGAGGAGAAGAGGAGCAGAGAAGATGGGATGAGATGAGAGCAGAGCGCTCAAAGGCCATTAAGAAAATCTTTAAATATCTTTTACCGAAATATCTACACTGTAGCAGGCCTGTAAATGTCTTACTTGAAGTTATCTAACCATAAAAGCACTTCTCATTTTCATGCTGACCTATTCTAGGTAATAGACTTAAAGAGCATCAACACCGGGCCTGTTTTGGGTGTGAATGTCTGTATTACTGCTGCTGTCCACACAGAGTTAGGGCTTATTTCTCATATGCACCAATCAGACCTGCTTTATCTGTTCCGTCTGGGCATTTTCATGTTAGGTACGATTGATTCGTACCATGCCAGAGTACAATTGCCTCCTCTCCCCACTCCCCCGCTGCTCAGCTTTCAAATCAGTAATGTTGTTGCGTACTGAGCACACTTGCGTCATCATCTACGTGACATTTTTGTTGTGCTACAGTGAAGAAAAGGGCACCGCAGACGGATGCTGCTGCCTCAGGGACTATCATCAGCGGGGACCTGCAGAGCAGCGAGGCAAAGCTCTGCCCTTGGCTGGAGAAGGAGCCACTGCTGTTAGGTGTGGAGCTCTCTGCCTCTTGCTGGAGCTTGCACAGCAGGCCGAGGGAGGCAGCAGAGCAGGATCTGGATCTGTCGGCTGCACTATAGTCCAATAAAGCGGCATTGGTATGACATTGATACTGGATCATAGCTAATTAAAAACACTTGTTAAATAGCAGTCCACTTCTGTATTTTTGTACAGCTGTACCATTTTCAACAGTCATAGGCTGGCTTGGCTTGGCTTGGGCCGTTAGCCTGTTAAAGGTGTGTCCTAAACTGATGATGGCTTGTCTTGAATGATGACGTTCCAAGGCTAAAGGCTCTGTCGGGGTTGGCTGCAGTTGGTGAGGCTTTTGGACCTACTCCGGAGAAGGTCAATCCCTGGCGCAGCTTGGTGTGGCACTGCATGTCTTAACTTAACTGACAACTGAAATAGAAATCAGCGTGGCATGGCTTTACCTGGCACGGCCAAGAGTGACAATGGATAAAGGGTATTGTTCACACCTGATGTGTACCGTATCTAACTTAAGACCACTTTTTTAAGTGGATTTGAGTAGAGAACATGTACCGTGCCTGGGTATGCTACAGTGTTCACACATATGAAACAAACTGGACTTTGGGGTCAAATGTACTTGTATCCACACCTGGGTCCCTGATGGAAAAGCCTGTTTAATGTCTGCTTAAAGTCCAGACAAGCACTAACATACCTGAGCAAGAGTTCGGTCAGGTGTTAGTCCCCAGCTGTCTGACTGCAGTGATAATTCAATCAAAAACATAAAATGCTTATCATGGAAAAGAGTTGGAATTCACACAGGTTAAAGCTGCAGTAGGTAGAAAGCTTGAAAACGGTTGATTTTTGAGTCTCATTTGAGTTAGGTTTCGTTCGTCTCCGCCCTGAGCCCCTCCTACCAGACGAGCATGCGAGTATTTTATCCTACTTGGTTCTATTTCTCCCTCTCCGGGAGCCTCGGCTCTCCATCACCGCGCAGCAGCCCTCCCCATCCCTCCCTCGTGGCCCCGCACATACTACTCCCGAGCCTCGCTCTCCCTCACCGCGCAGCAGCCCGCCCCATCCCTCCCTTGCAGCCCCGCACATATACCCCGAGCCTCGGCTCTCGCTCTCCGCGGAGAGCCCTCAGCTCCGCTTCCACGGCTGACCCTCACGCCCTCCGGCCGGGCCCGGCCCCACCTCACCCTTCCCCTCCCTCCGGGGCTCCAGGGAACCGAGTTCTGTCCTTTTTTGGGGTTGTTTAGCCATGTAGGCAGTTGTAGCCAATGCTGGAATAGCTATTTTACCTGGTGCACTGTTCGCCATTGCCGCTTCCTCTCCCCTTCTGCCGGCGGCACGGGAACGCGCATATGCAGTAGAACAGCCAATAGGAACGCAGTGGTCTGAGCTGACCTTTGATTGGTTGATGCACATCGGCACGATACTGATTCTTTAGAGGCTGAACACAGAGCCATGGTAAGGTGCAGAAACCTATTGTTTGTCTCAGACCACTTGATTTACATTATGCTTAGAGGATATTATAAAATTTTTACTCAATTATACCAAAACAATGTTGCCTACTGGAGCTTTAAAGGTAGTGGCTGATACCCACCATAACCATGAAGGCACATTATGTGACAGTGGAGCTGAGGTTAAATACAAATTGAGAATATCCAGTAATGGCCAGTGCCTCACAGCAGGAGGACAGCACTAATGTGGAATAACACAGAAAAAAAAATGATTGCCAGAGTCCCACAGAGCTCATTTCATCCCTAAGATTGAGACACTCTGCCTCAATTTGTTTTTTAGGCTTCATATTATCAAATAAATAAATGTCTATTAGAATCCTGAACAGTGTATCGTCTCTATAATTTCTACCTCCCATCATTCTGATTCAGGAAAAGGCTCATTTGGCAAACAAATGAGTTGTTCAGGACTTTACAGATTTAACAAATGAACTAATTCAGTGGACCTCAGTGTGAATATACACGTTTAGGTATAATTCGTACCGCCTGGTGTTCTTAGTAAATTGCCTCTCTTGCAATACTTAACGGTGGTGTTTACTTCAAGCTTGACTGAGAGTATATCAGTGCTGGTGCATCGTTCAGCAGATGGTTTGAATCGCTGTAAATGAAAAATTCAACACTATTTTTTCATTGCGAATCTGTCCCCACTGATATGCTGCTGATGTGACATGCTTGGTTTAGCCTGTGGGTGAGATTTTATACAGGTGTTGGAAAGTCTAACACTCTGCTGCACTCACCTTCAGAAACCTGCAGGCACAATGAAATGATAGCAGGTACATATACAGTACACGCTGTACCATAAGCATTAAAGAGAAGTAGAGAGAAGAGTAGAGACAGATGATATAAACACATATACTGTATACATACTGTGTATTTTATATGTCCTAAAATAGTATACAGTTGGAACAGCATGTGCACATACTGTATATATGTCTCATTTTTAATCACCAGACCTGAGGAGAAAATGCGAAACTGTAGGTAACACGTTGCCCTCTCTAAAAAAAATTACTGGTGAGTTCAGATAATCACTTAGTCACACCTCTGCAGTTGACCTACTGGGCAGCTGATAAGTGAACCTGTGCTACTGTAGAATAAAAAAGTGAGAAATAATAAGGTAAAAACAAAAACAATGAGGGAAACAGAGTGAGAGGATGCCGAGGGGGTTCATGGGAGAGAGGACGGTAAAAAAAAAGATGGGGGAAAAGATGTATATTGAGAAAATAGAGAGGAATTCCCTACTTTCTTCACAGAAAACAGAGAACCACAGGTCAAAAACAAACAAACTCACTGGCAAGTGTGTGTGTGTGTGTGTGTACTTGTACACACTACATAATGAGGACCATACAATGTATTTTAGCAACAGAGTAAGGACACTTTTGCAAAGTGAGGACATTTTGGTGGGTCCTCACGTTTTCAAAGGGCCGTTTGAGCGTTAAGACTTGATTCTAGGGTTAAGGACAGAATTAGGTTTAGGTTAGGGTTAGGCATTTAGTTGTGATGGTTTCGGATAGGGTAAGGGGCTAGGGAATACATTATGTCAATGAGGGTCCTCACAACACTAGAAGTACAAGAATGTGTGTGTGTGGAGGATCGGTTGGGGGTGGGGGGCTTTACTATGGGTGTTTCTGCCCTGTTTATTTTAATCTTTCAGACCTCTGGCGTAGCTTTTTTTTCCACATTTCTCTTTGCTCCTTCTTTTACTTTAATGTTCAAAGCTAAAGTATCAGGGGGATTGTCGGTAAAAAGCCATCACACACACACACACCTCACAGACGCCCTTCCTTCTGCTTTCCACTCGTTCACACACTTTTCCTTTCACCCTCTTTCTTTCGAATTCATGCTCGAGCATATATACCCACACACCAAGCTCATTGACAGGTCATTTCACCACTATCTAAAATAGCTGAGCGGAGAGAACACATGCTAAATATAGAGGCCAACTGAGTGGAATACCAACGACTTTCAAGATCATACAATACAGATGAGCGGTCTGATGGTTCACATGAGGCGATAAGGCAGTGTTTTAAAGAGACAGATTCAAGACCTAAAGGTGGTTAATGGGAGGCTTAAAATAGGTTGAAAAGAATAGCTCTTTGAAGAAGCTTCATTTAATTGGGCTTTTGCTTCAGCAAAGTCTTGGAGAAGTTTTGCAGTTTAATAGAAGTGAAATGATGTTAATGGATGTTACAACTAGATTAAATCTATAATTAAATAAAATGTGAGAACCTCTTCACATTAACCAAGATTAAAAAAAAAATCAAAAAAAAAAAATCAACAAGTTCACCATCAGGCATCTCCAATATCAGTGTTGCTCATAAGTGTTGTATATAAAGTGAATGAACTGTAATCTAGCTTTAAGCTATTGGTATAATAAGCATAGTAGGTTGTGTTAGGGTTAACAATCTGTGCGATCAAATACCTGTGCTACCATACTATTTAATATGCCAGAAACAGATTTAATATGTACCAGTACATTGTATGTCAAATGCAGCATGCCAAAAATACCAGGATGTCCTACTGCATCTGGTGGCATTTTGCAGTATGTATGTTCTGACCCACAATCCTCTGCGCAGTGGAAAATACATCACATCGACTGACCCGCAAACAGATGGCTCATTGACAGTTCGTAGACAGATGTTATGATGATGGATGACGCATTTAAGTGACTGATGAGCAGTTGAATAGATAGTAACAATTGGAATAGGAACTGTTTAAGTGAACATTTATCAAACAGACAATCAACTAAACAGGACACAACTATGAAAATAACAATGACAGAGAACAAAATGTGATTTTACTGTAGTGAATATAATACTGCATGCTAATGCTACAATGTATACAGTAATTAGCCGACTTTAAAGTCAAAAGTACATATACTGCAGCAAAGCTATCCAGTGGACGTTCATCTCTGGTGAGTTTGATGAATGGCGTTTTGTATCTCCAAGGTAACGCCCAATCGCATGCATACTCAATGAAACAGTGTATACTTTCTAAGGGTCGCTGCAGTATGTCATGATAGTGAAAAGAAAAAGTATGCAATTTGGAATAGGGGGAATGTCTTTATTTATTTATTTATTTATTTATGTTTATCAGATTAGCATTAAATAAAATGTTAAGGTCTAGTGCACGGGTAGGCAACCTGCGGCTCCAGAGCAGCATGTGGCTCTTTAGACCATCTCCAATGGCTCTCTGTGGCCTTGACCTAAATTATCTGAAAATGAATAACATTTTTTTAGCTAGCTTTCAGCTATTTTTGAACATTCACATTTTCATTTGTAATTGTTGTATTTCTTCAGTGATTATTGCATTCTTTAATTGTAAAAATGTGTAGCCTATGCATCGAATTAGAAAATGTTTTAACATTTCATCAACTAAAATATGTGTCATACGTCTACGACCTGGTGCCTTTTCCTCTAAATTTTGCAGAGGTTCAGTAGCAGTGACTAGCCTGTGTCTCTCTAGCATGGCTAGCTATGGATTCCAAACCTAAATAAGAAAAAGTCTTGAAGGAAAATAGAAGCTTTAATAATGTGTGGACACATTTATTTGCTTTCACTACCAAAGCTGCAAAGTACTAGAATCATAAACAGCCCACTGCAGAGTAGCCATCTTGTCGTACATCATATTAATGAACGCTCATTTAGACCTATTTGTAATGTTGATGGGCTAATTTAGATTTAACAGGCTCTAACCATTATTCAAATATGTTTTGTCTCTCCAGACAGTTTGTTTTGTTCTTTTTTTAGCAAATAATGACTCTTTTGATAGTTAAAGTTGCCAACCCCTGGTCTAGTGTATAGGATTTAGTGGCATCTTTCCGTGAGCTTGCAGAGCTGAAACCTTTCCCTTGTGCCAAGCATTTAGGAGAACAATGGTGGCCTACACAAAAACGTGAAAACGTGAATGGCACTATCTAGAGTCAGTATTTGGTTTGTCCATTCTGGGCTGCTGTAGCAGAATATGGCATACTCTGTAGGGAAAAGACCTCTGCTGCTAGATAAAAAGGGCTAATTTTATTGTAGTGTTTTTCGATTTTTGCCAAGAGATGCTCCTAAATCCTACACACTGGACCTTTAAATGACAGATGCTGGTTGTTGGAGGCATCGGCATTCATCTTATGTATTACTTAGCACCAATTGTTATACTTTGGGGGTCTTAGAAAGACAAGATATGCTAACTATTGGGAGAGTAAGTAGTCAGTAGTCTAGCATCACGTCAGATTCATTCCTTCAAATACTATTATGACCTACATCCAATTTGTTCTGATCCCAACCGCACTCTGTTCTGATGCAGTTTTAATGTTACATCATTCTTAGTAATGTTGTGCATAATAAACACTGTAATTTGAAAGGTCATACTGTAGGATCTCAATGGACTGCATGGGTTTCATCCAGAATTCTGATCTTGGGCTAATATGCATGTATTTATTGAATCATTTTTGTACATATTTCAAGAGATAAGAGATTGTTTCTCAGAAAACGAAGATGGCAGCAACAATAACAACAACAGCAGCAACAAAACAGCTCTTAAGAAGTAGTAATTGCCCGTTTAAGATTCTGGAGTGGTTCAATAGCACCTAAAATGAACATGAGCTGTGTGTGTCAGGAGGAAAGATGTGCACCTGATCAAAAAAAGACAGAAAGGGGAAAATTAAATAACTGAAAGGCATAATTTGGCAATTTATTGGGCACAAAACATTCCCACCATTAATTAAGTTAAGGAGATGAATGTAGGAATTTTAGGTTAAAACAGTTCTAAATACAAGGTAACAAATCATTACCATTGCAAATTATCTTTCCCTCCCTTAAGACTGATTGATTGTTCAAATACGGATGGGATTTGCTCTTTTCGCCTATTAGAAATTGCCATATATTTTAAAATGGAACCCTGGTGGTTTATAAAAGCCACTCCACAGAGGTTTGCTATAATTTTAAGTATCTCATTGAAGCCAGCAACACCTGCCACAGGGGACTCAGACATAGCTGCAGCATCAGCATATCATATCACAAAGTATCCTCTTGTGTATTATTGTTTTGATAGTAAGCTACAGAATAAAGTGTGGAGCTAAAAAGCCCTCATAAAGTGAAGGGAACACAACTAAAGTAAAAATATAATTAACACGGTGCTGTCACTGCTAGAAAGTGTGTGTGTGTGCATGTGTGTGTGTGCACGTGTGTGTTTTACACGTTTTTGTTTTTTGATTGGAGAATGGGGATGCCTCTGGTGAAGATAATTAAGACTTTTGGTGTCAAAACCAGCCCATGAGTGTGTCAGGAGAACTAAAGCACTGAGGACCGCCAACCTCAACGAGCATGCACAAAGATCTGTGTTACTTGTGCTGCTGTCACTGTTCATTGATACGGCTTGTCAGGATGTGCAGGAGGAAAAACAAGTTGTGTTGTCTTAAGTGTTGTCATTAATGGGTTTCGGTCATCTGTGTGTATCCACTTATGTGCAGAATGCCGTGTAGATCATCAACAAAACGATCAGCTGTCCCACTATTGTGTCACATTGCTCTTTCATGTCTTAGTGATGAGGAGTCTTTGGGCCTCTGATGTGAGTAATGATTTTCTAATAACCTGCAGCTTGTTAGCTCAGCTGGCTGAAAATCTGACTGCCAAAGTGTCTGCATCCTGTTTGGTTTGTGTGTGTGTGAGTGTGTGTGTACTCTTCACTAAAACACAAAAGTACAGACTGTCAGTTTCAATTTGATAGCCCTTTGATCCATATTGGGATGAATTGTTAAAAAAAACTGACATAACTTTTGCATCAGCGCCCACATTTTGAGGTGCCAGGAGTGTTTTAAGTCTAGGAATTGAAAATTTATATTTCTACTTCTAGGTTTCTGCTTGCCATGAATATAACTAGAGTCTTGATATCTTACTTTACAGCAGTCTTACCATCTTTTATTTTTTTTTTCTAGATAACTAAAAAGAGGTTTCATATAAGGTTTAGACACTGTGTGGAGAACTGTGTAAGGATTAAAGGTGGTGCATCCCCACATTAGAGAAGAGTAAGTGTTGGTGTTGAGCATCAGCGTTTTCCTCATTAGTGCACTTAAGTGACACAGGCTACAAGTAATCTGCTCTTTGTTTACATGAAGAGAGTAGCAGCCGTCTTTAAAGGTATACTATGCAGGAATTGCCGGTTACGATGCTTAACAGTATCACCAGTGATAGTGAAAGCCAACTTCAGCTTTGTCTGCCAGTTGGTTTGCTTCGCTGTATTTGCGTTTTTTTTTTTTCTGTTTTTTTTTCAGCTCCGTGTTTGCGACTGTCGTATCTTCCTGTTGATTAGACTCTGCTTACAGTCTGGTGCCTAGTCGCTCTTTTTGTAAAGTCCTGACGTCACCTGTGTGCTGTACCCAGAAACATCCCAAACAAAGCAAAATAAGTAGAAATTAAGAAAATACAGCGTAGCGTACTGTTAACTATAGTGGCAGGAAGGTGTAGACGTAAGTTGGATAGCCTCTATTTATAGCATTAAGCTAGAGTGGTGCAGGAATGAGTAAATTCTTGTTCCATCATCTTGAATTAAATGGGTTTTTTTGGACAGGTTTTTGGTAAGATGCCTGTAATAAGGGCTGTACTTGACACAAACTTCAGAGACCGTCATGTTTTGTTCTATGGCAAAAGATATGCCAGTAAATACCCCATTCACGAACTTTGAAGCTTTTTGGTGTCTTAAAAAGGCAGTTGCTAACAATTGGCAAAATGAGACTACCAGAAGGTCTTGATGCTGAACACAGCTTTAAGCCTAACTATGGTGGTGACGTTAAGTCATGTGACTGTGGTATAGTATAGCATAATGTTAGCTTTCTACTCCTGGTGACTGCATTTAAACTTCAGAAAATCATAAAAGTTAATTTGTAAAGACCATCTTGCCGGACAAAACATGTAAGTATCATAGTACAATGATCAAGGCTGGTGGGTAAGGGAGATCGTGTCTTTGGGGTAGCTGCTCCAAAGCTGTTGTATAGCCTCCCCCTCCATTGACACTTTTAAGACAAATCTTAAAACGTACTTATTTTCGAATGGCCTTTGGTGGTTAGTAGTGGTTTTAATATGTTGGTATTTTATAATCTTTTTTATGCATGTAATTGTTCTCACCTGTGTTATTCTGTTACATATTTGTGTACATGTCATATTACTATATATTTTTTGCGCCATTCTTTGTACTCTTTGGTAAACCGCTTGTTTTTACATGTGCTATATAAATAACCTTGATTTGATTTGATAAACTTTTGTTTGCTACAGAGCCTTTTTTTTGTTCACTTGTCTTATAATCCATGGAAAAGTCCAATTGGCTTTTTCATGAGGGACCATGGCGACTCTAACTTGGCCGACAAAAAATAAATACACAAATCATCCCTGCAGCACTCTATAAATGCTGAGACACATGAAGTTTGAGGTGGGATGCACCAAACAAATGTTCCTGAAAAAGAAACAAATCATGTATTTTTTACCCATGCTGATGGCTATACAAGTATTCATGGGCGATTCCCTACTTTGCTCCAGATTGAAATACCTCTACAACTATTGGATGAGATACCATAACGTTTTGTACACACATTCATGACTCCAGCAGGACTCTTATTATTATTATTATTATTATTATTATCTAACACCATCATCCGGTCAAGAACAGCAAATGTTACATTGCTAACACTCTAAACTAAGATGGTTAACAAGGTAAACCGTATAAGTGCCCAAATATCAGCATACTGAGATAGTCATTGGAGACATGTTAAAGATATAGTATTCTGGATTTTCAAAAAAATAAATAAAATAGTGTATAGACTCATAGAGAAGTAATCCCTCTCAATCATCACTTATGACCCAACAGAAGTGTGAGGTGGTGTGCTCTATGCCTGTATTTTCTTATCTTCTTCTTTTATTTTTTTGTGCTTGGGTCCATGTTATGGGTGTGTACCCCCACAGCGCTCAGATGAGGTCAGGTTTTTATAAAAAGTTAGTACCACGTGCTAGACTGCAAGTAGCAGGCATCCAAGAGACACTGTGTCGACCAAATGCAAATATAGCGAGGTGAAACACCAAGCAAGAGTGAATCTGGGGTTGGCTTTTACTTTCACTTTCACTGGTGAGCGTGTTTGCAAACAGTAACCGACAATCCTGCATTGTATATCTTTAACAAGCTGATGTTAGCATTTATCTCAAAGCTAAAGTATAACCTCACAGAGCAGCCAGGGTGGCTGCAGACTCTTGTTAACTCAAAGTGTCTTTGTACACTTTTGTGCAATGTCAGTAAGGATAGCATCACTGAAACTGTTGGCAGCTATTTATTTATGACGAAAGCGACTGAGTGCAGTGGGTAACAATGTAGGATTGGATGTGCAGACTTTATTTCGTCAGGGATATCCATATAGACGATCTCGCACTTACCCTTGTCTTGTTTCTCTGTTCTTCCTCCTCAGGCCTTTGGATCCATCTCCCTGGGCCATCTTTTTTCTTTTCAGTCCATCTCCAGTCGCCACAATGTATCTTCATGTTGAGTCTTAATAAATCACAGCACGCCACATAGAGGTAGGCGATGATTCACACACACACACACACACACACACACACACACACACACACACAGCTTTTACTGTACTTCTTATCTTATATGAATTTAAAGAGGTGCTAATTGAGGTATGCAAAATGGGCTCTGTTGGGAACTGTGACATGGAGCTTGCGCAGTTTCCTTTTAATGGCACCTGAAACATACATAAACAGTTATTGCCAATTCAGTTTAATAAAAATTTTAATGACCCCCTTTGGGAAATTAGATAAGTATAGGCTATTACATAATGTTTTGATTTATGTCATTGAAATACACACAAAATATACTGTCTTTACACTAACTAGGAGTACGCATTAAATTTTAGAGGACAGTTTCTGCCTGTTAGCTGTGGAATGTAATCATACTTTTGTGTCACATCAGTGGTATTAAGTCGAAGTCATTTATCGTATGTAATTAAACATACCGCATATGCATGCACCTGTGTATTTGTGAGAGTGAGTGTGTAAAAATGGATGCATTTGCCTGCCTAACTAATGTACCATACCAATACGACTTATTCACATGTGAATGTAAATGTGCTCCTGCCGTGTGTGTACTGCCTCTCTGTGGCTGCGTGTGTATGTCTGATGAGAGCAGTGCTGCAGTCCAATGTGCTCTGTCTCTGTTACAGACATATTAGCAGGGCTGTGAGAGCACAGAGGCCAGACAGGTTTGCAGGCAGAGCAGAGATAGTGCTATTGATGCTGGCTAGAATGGAGAGTAGATGGATGTAAATCAAAAAGGGATACACTGTGAGAGCACTCATAAATCATCAGGGTTTTTCCTGGCTCAAAATGAGGCAGAGGTGGTGCCATCCTGATCAAGTGCACACACGTGCATGTGACCATGCTTTCAACTGGCTCAACCATTTTAAATAACACATTTTAGGAGTTCTTATAAATACACAAAAAATATATATTTAATTACAAATAAATAGCTGTCAAATTCTTTTTTTCTTTTTTTTTTCTTTAAGATATTTTTTTGGGCATTTTTTGCCTTTAATCGACAGGACAGTGAAGCATGAAGGGGGTAGAGAGAGAGAGGGAGAGACATGCAGCAAAGGGCCGCAGGCTGGACTCGAACCCGGGCCGCTGCGGCAACAGCCTTGTACATGGGGTGTCTACCACTAAGCCACCGATGCCCCAGCTGTCAAATTCTTATATGGAAAGTCAGTTGTGTCTATAATGTGAATTCCTTGATATTAAATGTTCATCTGCAATTGTTTGTGTACTCAAGTAGCACATCATATGACCTGGTTAAGACATGTTTGAGACTGAGGACATGACCAGAAATACTGATATACTGAAGATCTTGAAAATCAATTTGATTCTGCTGGCGAAACATTATTCACACAAATGAAAATCTACTCCTGTTTTTAGAGGCACTAAAGAAGTCATTTGAAAAGGTATTTTATGTAATACCCCCAAGACACTTTCACGAGACAGCCTTGTTTTTGTTATATAAGTTATTTTGATTATGTTACTCCTGCATTGTCACCTCACAGCAAAAGGGTTCCTGGTTTGAACCCTGGGGTGGGGGAGCCCTTCTGTGCAGAGTTTGCATGTTCTCCCCATGTTAGCATGGGTTTTATGTGGGTACTCCGGCTTCCTCCCACAGTCCAAAGACATGCAGGTTAACTGGTGACTCTAAATTGTCCGTAGGTGTGAATGTGAGTGTGGATGGTTGTCTGTCTCTATGTGTCAGCCCTGTGATAGTCTGGTGACCTGTCCAGGGTGTACCCGCCTCTCACACAGTGTCAGCCGGGATAGGCAACCGTGACCCCCATAAGCTGTTACGGAAAATGACTGAATGAATTATTTTATCAGTTTATGTGGCAGTCACGTTCTCATGTATTGTAATATATTAATATCATGTTTTACTAATGTCTGTTTGAACGTTAGAACTGATAAATTACATTTCACCGGAGAAAACATCGTCATCTCAGTTTAAGACGGCATTCAGACACACATATGGGGGCACACGGGGGAGCAGCGTTCACCAACGCCGAATCAACGGCCATTTGCAACAGAATGTATAAACTCTAACTGGCGATAGAAAACTATCAATTAACAACAGAGAAAAGAAGGTTTTAGCAAAGACATTACCAGCCAAAACACTGTGGCGCACCAGGCTGCCTCAGTTTTGCTGCGGTCCAAAACAGGCGGCTTTATTCTTTTTCTTTTCGGCAGGCTCTTGGTAGGGTGTTCATAGACCTCAGCATTGCCTATAGCACTATCACTTTATTAAGCTTTCCTTTTGTTTGATAGATATAGGGATACAAAGAAATATACACTCTGAAAACTCCGCTTACCTGTGATTCAGTTTGATCCATCACACTGAGATTTGTTATTTGAAACTATACCTGTGAGGACAGCACATTTTGCTGTCTTACAGATCTAGACATCTATATGTATACAGTTACATTCAAAGGCCAAGACTTAGTTCCTCAGCTGCCACCTGGTATACAAACTGTTATCAGCTGTTTGGGAGTAAAGTACAGCAATTTGATGTCAGGAATATTTGACTGGGTCAGGCCACATTTAAACCTTTATAAACCTGCCGGGTTTGTAACTGGACAGATTGCAGACAGTGGAGATTTTGGCAGGGAGCCTGTCAGAGCACAGCGCGGCTTAACCCCATAGACCAGTGGGAACAAAGGTCAAAAACAACAAAACATTCCAGATCCTGAGACCAACGTGAGCTATCAATCAACAGGCAAAGCTATAAAGAGAAATTCTAGACCTGCATTGATCCATTGTACATTTATTCATTAAGATATAAACTCAGTGGACTTTCACAACTGTCCTCTCTCAGGTTGTGCGCACTGCCTTTTTATTTAAGTGCTGGAGGGTATAGGTGTTTATTTTCTATCACAAAACATGGACAACCTCCACCCCAGACGCTCTGTTATCTCTTAAGATCCTAATACTTTAGATTATTTTTTTCCAGGGGCACAAAAAGTTAGGAACTCATTTCACTGGTCTTTCTTTCTGTTGGTTTTGTCATCAATTTGGGACTACTGGCAGTAACCCAAAAAGCAGTCAGGAGGACAATTCAGGCAATCAGTTAAAGCCATAACATTCTCTAAACATTTTCTGGCAGTGTAGGTGAGCAATTTACCCCAATAGTATTTCCCGTTACATCCCCCGTTATTTAATGGTTGCATACATTGCATTTGCACAACATGTGTCCTTTTTCTTTGCAGCTTGGTCCCCGAAACACACATTTGTGCATCTGCTGTATGTGTATGAATCATTAAAATCCTTTTTGTGTAGGCCTACAGTATGCATACTTATCACAGTACCATCTAACGCACTCAATAACAGCAAAATCTCATCATGTATGATGATGATATACCCTTCTCCGCACGTCATTTTTTCATTTAAACATGAGTCCTACATTTAAACAATATGTTAGGTCATCACAACATAAAAAACTTAAAGTGATGATGTTAACAATGAATTATCACATAATGATATGGAACTTTTTTCAGTGTCAGTTATCACATTATAACATGAAATGTTTTATTTTATAACATCAGAACAAGATAAATAGTACACTGTCAAAACAACAAAAGTGTGTTATAATGCAAAAGTATCTTGTTAAAACACGAAAATATGGGGTGCATTCCTAATCACATACTTTTTCTTTTTCTTTGAGTAGGTACTGCAGCTGCCCTTAAAAAGTATGTACTGCTGCATACAGTATGCACACATTTGGGGCATAGTACTGTCTCATAACATTACGCAGTGAACTTTGACCACCTTGCTTTTATATCCGTTACCAAGAAGATAAAACAAACGCCGCTTACTGAGTTCACCAGAGACAAAGATCAACCCGTAGAGCTCTATTGTTGTTACCTTACATTATATGTAGTTTAACTTTAAAGTTTTAATTGCACAGATTGTAGATTCTAACATATTATATCTGCAACAGTGAAATTACATCTGCAGTGCTCTGTCATTGTTATTTTCATAGTTTTGTCCTGTCATTGTTTGTGATATTTATGATTATTTTGTTCACTTAAACAAGTAATATTCCTATCATTAGTATTGGATTGGTCAGCGATTACTTGAATGTGCTGTCATTCGTCATTGCAGCTTCTGACAGCTGTCAATCAGCTGTCAATTGGATTGTGGAGAGTGGCTCAGAATAGCCAGAAAAGCATACTGGCTTGCATACTGCAAAATAAAACCAGATGTAGTAGAACATTCTGGTGTTTTTGGCATATTGCATTTCACATACTATGTATTGGGACATACTAAATCTTTATCTGGCATACTATATAGTATGGTAGCGTGGGGATTGGCATCCACAGATCTTGTAAAATATGAAAAACATCTTGTTTAAACAACAAGAATTTCAAAAGATACCTGATACTGATCCATTTTTTCCTCCTGGTGTGGCAGCAGAATGCTGCTGTACAAAAGCCCTTAAAATCTCAAAGAAAAAGGAAAAGCTATTCCAAGAACATCCCTTATTATGGCTTTTTAACAAAGTGATGTAGCTCCCTTACATTATTCTCAGTTTCACATGGTCAGCTAACTGGGATTTTGTACAATGAATAAGAGCTGTTTATTGACTAGAAGAGTCAGCGATTTCCTTGTTAATAGAATTTTATGTGAATGCAGCACTCTCATAATGGCCCTTTGGGTTATGACTGTTACATTGTTTAACATAGAAGCCAGTAAAGACCCACAGTGTAAAGATTAAAGTCTGTTTCTTCTGATTCTACCTAAAATCTTTGTTATACTGCACATAAATGTCACAAACTACCCGTCCCGACATGAGTGTATGTGGCTGTTTGTAGCTGTGCTGAGGTCAAGCTGCATGCATGCTGAACAACAGTAGAGTCAAAAGAGGTCCTATGAAGAGTAATTCTGCTACAGGAGCTCTCTCCAGCCAACCTATTACAGCGTATTAACTGGCTTACACACCATTTTAGAAGTGGTTTGAAAAATGATTTCATTTCAGAGGTTGCAGAACAATTTGTACCACTATCCTGTTTTCCTCTTGCTCGCAGCCTCCCCTGCCTTCCTCACACTGCTTTATTTTCTGCCAGCACCCAGGAGAAACATATGCCATAAGCAGTTTATTAGAGGCAACTAAACGGCAAAAAACATCCCAGGTATTTTATATTTCTGTATGTTTGTTTTAGCCCTGCAGAGAAACAAAAATAGCAACTCATCCAACACTGACAGATGCAGCTTCAGATGAGGCGTATCCGACATTCATATAACTTTTTAAAGAGTTTACAACAAGACAACTAACTTCTTATCTGTCAAATAATTTCTAAGATTACTAGATATTTCTACTTTGAACTATCTGGTATCTGTCACAATGCCGTCTATTTCTACTTCTTTATCCCCTTGTGAAATCTTCATAGATTACACATCTGAATCGAATAAAGTATGCAGTGTGGTATCAGGGACATTTCAGCTTATCTAAGATTAGTTATCTCAGAAATTGAAGGGGATTGATGTGAGAGATTCGGATATTTGAAGTCTACATCTCTAGAACTAAAGATGCACAGGTTCACAAAGCCTCGAAAGACTGGAATAGGTCACTGATTACTTTGTATGTGCGTGTGTGTGCGGGGATATGTTTCTGTGATTGCATTGTGATTGTAAATGCAGCACATGTGTAGTCATATTGGTGGATATGTACAGTATTCACCGTTGGTCTGTGGTTTCTCAAGTTGCAGTGGCTGCATTTTATATGTTGGAACATCCATCCTACACATCTTCCACCATCAGTATTGCACCATTTGTTAATTCAGGGTTAGGAAAGTAAAGAGTCCAAGTCAACATATTAAGTAAAGCGTCGCTGATTTAATGTAATAAGCTGACATCTTGCCTGTGAGAAACACTGCATATTCACTTGTTCTGATTCATTGCTATCTAATTCGGGATCCTGCACACCTGCCTCTAATTAACGAGGAGGTGTGGGTGCTGCAGTCTGTTGTGTTTTCTGGCTTTTGTTCACACATGCCAGACGCGAACACTCTGTATTTTCTCTGAAAATTCTCAGTCATCCAGGTAATTGGTAGAATACCTCGGTCAACTTAACCCTTTCATACATAAATTATTAAATGTGTTGAGAGAATTCATATTTCCAGCCAATGGGACACTTCATTTTTCTTTTATAAACTGCTAACCTTTGCCAAAGATAAGAGGAGCAACATCGGAATTGCAAGTGAATACAATAACTGCAGCTTAGCTCAGTTCATTTAATGTCCCCTGCAGTAGAGCTTGGTAGTCGTGAGGGGAGAATGTAACTTCACAGTCTGCAAAAACAAGTAAACTTAGAGTTTGGGGCTTTTTGACTAGTTGTAGGCGTACTGAGGAGCAGTGAACAAGGCATCTGAGCATTTCTGCAAGTCTGCCTCAGTCTGTGCACATTGGTAATATGCCAAATGTGGTGCCTTTTTCTGTTCACAAAACTGTAATTGTGTTTGTGAAACATGCCAAATTCCATTTTGTTTGGAGTATGCAGCTGGTCTTACAGTGCTGTCCATTCATGTGACTCTTCACTGTGTGACGTCAAATACTTAAACAGATCAAATGTTACGAACACTGCCCCGATCATTAGTGTTAGTGAAGCCTCTTGTATCCGTGACAATCACATTGAACCAAATTTTATATCTGCTTTATTTTAGATGTACCATGTTTGTAGGGTCGTGCTCTGTACTATGTCTTCATAGTATGAAAAATGAAAAGATAAAATGCCAGTAAAGAGGTATCATGTTTTCTGCAGACATGGCAATGCCTGTCTTGACTTTTACAATGTCAACATTCACACCGTCTGGTGTTAGCCATAAACTAAAAAGAGGTCTTCCAGCTCTGACTTTTAACACAATATGCATCAGTGAATGGTATTGCTTGTATATCGTTGTTATTCTGTTACTTTGCAAGAAAAATATTTAAAACATTTTTTGTCTTTTAGCATTGCTAAATTGATATTACAATGCATTTAGGGGGTGCAGTATAATTTATTGTACTGTTTTATCTAAAAGCAACTTTCAACAAATGCCACTGTCAGAAAAAATCAAGATTAATGACCACACCGCAGTATTCTTTGTAAACGTAGTTTACACAGCATAATTATGATTTAATTACATTTTCTCCCACCATTATTATTGAATATAATGCTTGTCAGTGGAAAAATAATTTGTGCAGGAAGAAACATATGCATCTCTGCTTATTGCTTTTGCCATTTCAAGGACGTCGCTTGTCTCGCCTTTTTATTCGCAAAGCTCAAAACCCGTCTAAGTATGTTATCTAAACTCTTGATCTAGGACTTGTCAAAGACGTAAACATTCTAGCAACTTAACTTATTTCACTCTGCAACTCAGAAAGCACAACAAACTGATTGTAGTGCCTAAATGCAACTTCTCCGTGCTGTCTCACCCTATTTCAGATGGTTGGATCTTAATGATCTGTCGGGAAACACAAACGTATTCACTTGTAGGTTTGAAGGTGTGCACGTAGAAATGCATTTGCAATGACGGGTATGTATTTCTGTGCAATCTGTGCTTACGCAAATGGAAAATGTGTTGTCATATTCAATCAAGTTCTGTCAAAACAGTGCTGTTGGTCTGATAATCCAAGGCACAAACTTGTGATTGACAGTCTAAAAAAAGTATTTGCGTATGCTGTAAATATGTGTCAATCACTTCTTTAGTAATAGTTGGTGCCAGTGTCATCGAGGTGTCAGGCACATGGAAAGTGTTGTCGTCAATGGCTCAACTTTATGCAGCACTTTGTCATTGGGATGTTTTTATTTTAGGATCAACTGTCACTATTTTCAAGCACATAGTTGCGATAACAAACCGAACTCTTAAGAAATAGGTTTACGAAAACAACAACTTGCGGTGAAAGAACACACAGGAATTAGCCACGTACAGATGTCAGATCCTAGAAAGTACAACAACCTTGTCATTGAACATAATTTGGGGCTTCACAGAAGCATCCCATCTCAAAATTCTTGTTGGGCAAAGACTTTAGTAAGGGCTAGTACTTGGGGGGGAAAAAATCATAAAAACAGCAGGAAGAATATGGCATATGTGACAATTCAATATGACAAGAACAAAAAAGTGGGACGTATTTTACATAGAAGGAAAAAAAAGAGCATGTCCATTGAATGGGAATGTCTTTTATATACTACATGATTCTAGCTGCATTGTTATCAGTATGTTTGACAGTGATTCTATTAGACCGCTAACTCCCCTCAGGCAAACTGCATCTGCAGCTGGATACTCTTGATCTCAGCTGGTTTAAGGGGAAACATCTTGAAGAAACGATCATTCCTGGAACACTGATGAAGAATTATTCATTTTTAATTATGTGGAAGTTGCATTGGTGTTATGTCACTCAAGTGGGGGAAACCGCATATGTCATTTCTGACTTCAAAAAACTGTATGTTTCCTGTCTCTGTTTGGGTCAATACAAAACAAGAAAGCCTACTTTCAGAGTAGGTGGGTACACAATTAACTGAAAAATGACAAATGCACTACCTTAATGAATAGATAACTGTTTGAACTGAAGTTGAGGGAGCTTGGTGTTGGCTGAGCAAGTAAGCCACATCATTAGGCTGATCGGTCCAAGTAAACTATTGACCATCAGTCCACAAAAGCGACATTCTTGCCCACCAGTGTAAATGTTGGGGAACGCCCAGGGCAGCCCCAGATACAGAACCCTGGACGGCAATCATGAAAATTAGAGCTCAAGGATGGAGCTTTATGGGGAAAAAAATAATGCCAAGTGAGATCATTTTAACATAAAAAAAAATGAGTGACAAGGCTTAGGAAAGATGCTTGCAACTGAGAGTATACCCCACACATATGAACATGAGAAATAAGATAAATGTGATCTGCTCCATCACTTTTAGTCACATCGAGCCTGAAACATATTTTGAGTTTTACACAATGTTGGACAAAGGTAGTCTGAGCTTCTTAATGATATCCTTACTGCTTTGTACCCCACATATTAAGCAAAATACGTCACGTTACATAATGACCGTCGCTAAGCCGTGATTTTGAAAGAAAAGCTTGGGAATACTTTTTTTGTAGCAAGCCAGGGAACACAAAAGAGCATATGTTGAAGAATTTTCAGAGCTGAAGACTCGATCAAGGAGAATCACAGCTAAACGTAGAGTGTAACACAGTGTAGTCCTCCAGAGATTCTGAGGATGTCCTTGCCCACTTCTTGCAGTCAACTCAAACAGTATTCCCTTTCTATTGCTTACTAACTTTAAACAACAAGCACACGCACCTGGCTCACTCGAAATCACCTTGACTGTTTCTTACAAAATGCACATATCTAAAGGGAGGCTCTCTTCTGTTGAGCCTAGGGCACAGGGCAATCTCCCTTTCCCTTAACCTTGGGAGCTATGGCAATGGAGCCGGCATTCCCTCCACCACAACTGGGAGATGATAGACGGAGTGCGTTCATAACAAAGGTCAAGTAGCCTGACCTCGAGGCCTCCTTTAGGTCTTCTTAAAGTTAAAGTCCCATTGACTGTCACACACCTGAGTGTGTGAAATTTGTTCTCCGCATTTGACGCATCCCCTGAGGGAGCAGTGAGCAGCAGCGGTGCCGCGCTCGGGAATCATGTGGTGATGTAACCCCCCAATTCCAACCCCTGATGCTGAGTGCCAAGCAGGGAGGCAATGGGTCCTATTTTTATAGTCTTTGGTATGACCCGGCCAGGGATCAAACCCATGACCTCCCAGTCTCAGGGCGGACACTCCCTACGCCACTGACCTGTTTTTTCTGCTTACCTGACTGTTACCTCAAGCATAACTATCATCCATTTCCTTTGGTGACCAAGGCTAATGGCTATAACAAGACACAATTCCTTCAATGCATAGCCAATAATTCTGTGGACATAGACAAGAAACTGGTCTGTTTGACGGAAAAAAAGTTAGCATGGACTTCACATAATATTCATGAGTGGATTTATTTTGTAAAATCCCTTTTGATTCTTTCGATCCGCTGACCCTTACGGACTAAAGGAATATATATAATTGAGAAATAGAGACATATTCTTACTTAAGAACAACTTCCAGGGTAGGGAATCAGCACATTTTTTTATTTTGCCTTTCTTGTTTAACATACCGCAGTGCTAGGAAGCTTAGAACTATGCCTTGTTACGATAACGTCAAGCCTTTCATACATAATTTAAGAGAGACCCAGAGGGAGGGAGGGAGGCGCTGGGTAGGACCACAGTGAGGTTGACACATTTTCGCTGCAGCTGATCAACATGCCTCTACAAGTGTCGATATTGTATTTATGGTCTGAATTTAGGAATAATTGTTTATTATGAAAGCTAAGACTATGTTTATTTAAAATCAAACAAACACCCTAAATTGCCAAAAATAAAGATGTCTACATGAATCCACATTTATCTAGAAATGAGCCGTTGCAACTCCCTTTTTTCTTTTGGACGCCACAAATAGCAGCAAAAAAGGAACCAGACCTACCTAAATACGCTGGGGAAACTGCATGATTACATTTGGTTGTAAGTTACAAAGCTTTATTGTCAGAAACCAGGACCTGCATTGCTTTGAAATACACATACACTGCACTGTCCAGCATGCGAGCAAGAATGTCTGAGTTCACCTACTCTCCTGTTATCCTGCTCTGTGCTTATTTTGCTGCATCGCGCCTCGGTCTGTCTCACACAATCCCCCTATCCAGATGTGTGCCAGTCTACCCCACTGAGCTGTGACCTTCACTCAATGGCATCTCAAGGCGTGTCCTGCATCTCGCCTTTGTGCAATCTCATAGGTGTGAATATACAACATGCCAGCACATATCATGGCATAGGTAAATAACTTAATAGATTTCCCACCCAGAGACCCGAGATAAATAGAGAATCTAAATATTCTATTGAAGCTGAGAACCATGACAGCCATGTAATTCCCTAAGCTGCCTCTGAAAGCCATAATATTCATATTTCTTCATAGCAATAAAACCATATTACCATATGAAGGCCATAGGATAATATTATTATCAGCCAGCTCACTGTGTGTGCCTCTCCAGTGGCAGGGATCAGTTCAAAGCACAGCCCAAAGCACGAGTGCATGTGTGTGTGTGAGAGGGAAAGATAGTGTGTGCATGTGTCTATGCATGCGTGTGTGTGTGTTGACTGAGTGTGTGTGATCAGTTCCCCGAAGCGACAGCTGCACGCCGAGTTCCTGAATGGAGAAAGCTTCTCTGTGATGACTACCAAGTGGTGCACACGTCTCCCCAACCTCTTTTCTCCTCTCGTTTCTCCCATTTTCTACCTTCCTTTGGTTTATAGGTTCCTTTATTTCCCTCTCGTGATCAGCTTCTCATTCCCCTTTGTTCCTGTTGGCCTTTCCTCTCCTACCCTTTCTCTCCTCTACATATTTGCATCCTCTCAGTTCTTCTTCTCCCATTCCCTTTTCTTTTATACCAATAATATTATGACTCCCCAATCACCATAATCACCAAATCAGAACTGCCTGCTTCTGCTCTCTGCAAAATGAAATGCATCTGTCATAGCTAAAACCTGTAAAAACCTTGAATGAGAGCAGGAGAAAAGGGAGAAGGAAGGCAGGAAAGATGGAGGAAAGGACGGGGAAAAAGCCTGAAAGCAATCAGGGAAGGGTACATGAAAAAAAGAGCAATAAAAAGATGGTAGGAAGAACGAAAACAGATTAATGAAGAAACCATTAAGGAGAGGGAAAGAGAGTTAGGATGTAGGAAAATCTGATGAAAAGAAAGGCTCTATATTTAGTAGTGTTTCAGATTGGGAAGCGTTTGATGTCAGAACCCCATTAGCTACAGTAGTGAGTATTTGGAAAGATCTTGCTGTATAGACAAAATGTGTGTGTGTGTGTGTGTGTGTGTGTGTGTGTGTGTGTGTGTGTGTAAGCGAGAGAGGGATAGATGGAAGGAAGCGAGAGAGAAAACCATGTATTGCGTGCTTCATGGTCCCTTGGCTTGTGAGCCTCAAGGCCATCGCATCAGAAACCTGCTTATGGCAGGTTCAAACATAAAGAAAGCACACATGTAAAGGTGAATACACTCCGCTGGACCACTGGGTTGAATTTGTTGTCTTTTCCCATTCCATGCCTTTATTATAATCAACATGCTAACGTCAGCTCTTTAAAGTTTATCATTTATCAAGGTCGACTTGGCTGTGCTCGTTCCAGCATATCAAACAGCTAATGATCAAACAGCTTCTAGGTCTCCATATTCCCTTGACTGCCTTGGTTGATCCTACAGTGCAGTCATGCTGATACTCTTGCTGTCTTTGTCCCTGTAGTTTGCTGTTGTTTTCCAATGCTATGATTACCTCTTTGCTACTTGCCCTATCATTAAAATCAGCACAACAGGAGTAGAAAGGAGTGCAACCTCTTTTGACAGAGCAACAGCACACAAAAATACATGAAAGGCAAAGTTGTGAAATTAGGAGGTTTCACATTTTCAACATGTGCATAAATGCCAGAGATTTGAGAAACAGAAAGTGAAAATATATGAAAAGGTTTCTATGCTGGGCTGAGTTTGAAAAAGAGAAGACTGGTGAAAACAGATTTTTGCATACACTTTGAGGTAGTGGTCCCGGCTTTGACGTCTTCTACTGCAAAGAAAAAGTGTCATGGGTGCAGTTTGAGTCTACAAAGCAGCCCTTGTTGCATGTTAGCCCCCTCTTTTCCTCACTATGATGAGTTATAAAAACACCGCAGGGTAGAGGTGGTAATAGTCATGTATGACAAACAAGCACAAATAGCTAGGACCACGTATGTGCATGCATCGACACGTAGCATGAACACACACACCTTCACACACACATACTGCACCTCCATGCCAAACTCCAGCCTCTGAGGGCAAAAATCGTGGCTGCCAAGGTGTGAGGAATTTATTTTGTGGACTGACCAACTGACTAACTGACCAACTGACAGAGCTACTTAAGCCCTGTCTCCACGGAGCTGTACGGTACAGTATAGTTCAGTTCGGTACGTTTTATTTTGTTTCCACTGTGAAAAGTTGTGGATGGTACCACTGGAGCCGTTCTGTCCCCATTTTTGGTCCCCCCAAGTTGTGGATGGTACCACTGGAGCCGTTCTGTCCCCATTTTTGGTCCCCCCTCTGTTGGGGTACCTAGCACACAGATCTGGTACTAAAAGGTGGAGCTGTGAACACTGCAGTCTGTTGATTGGTCAATAGCAGACGGTCACTCTGCTCAGGGCTGAGCTGTGGCTGGTTTTGAGGCTCATGTAACCACTGTTCATACTGTGGAGAGTTTTGTTGTTGGTAGACTGTAACTATAAAATGAAAGGATGTTTTGCTGCCTCTTGCAGCAGCTGGAGTCTGAGAAAAAAATAACTTAAATCGCTGGGCCGACTGTCAGCAACCTTTAAAGTGGAATGTTTACTTGTGATGTGATTCAATGTTTGAGTTGAAGACGTGAATCCATCAGCACACCTTGGATTTCACTGTGACAACTTTGACCAATACTTTAGTTTTTATATGACATACATGTTTAGTAAAGAGTGGATCTTCAGGCGTTTATATATATTCATTTCTACCAGGAGAGCATATATCCCAATCCTTGCTCGGAGAAAAAAAAAAAAAGTGTTGTGGCGCGTTGTTCCTGTGGGCTACAGCAACATTAACTTCACTCAGCTGCCTGATAAACCCGCTGTTTCTTCCCACTTTAACCTGAATAACAAACCAGGGCTCGGTGCTCCGGTTGGATCCAAATGGAGAGCCGGGGCTAGCTGGGAAGCTAGCGGAGGCTAACTGGCTGTGCTTCCCTCTGGTCATGCTGCAGCTAACGCTCCGCTAGCCTCACAGCTAGCCCCGGCTCTCCATTTGGATTCTAACGGAGAGCTGGGGCTAGCTGGGAAGCTAGCGGAGGCTAACTGGCTGTGCTTCCCTCTGGTCATGCTGCAGCTAACGCTCCGCTAGCCGCTCCCAGCTAGCTCCGTTTTGTTATTCAGGTTAAAGTGGGAAGAAGCAGCGGGTCTGTGGGCAGCTGAGTGACGTGGAGCCTGAGGAGGAAGCACCGGTTAGCCCCGGTTTCACTACAGGCAGATTCACTTGCTACAGGGGCGAGGAAATAAAACCTGAACAGCCAATCAGAGTGAACTCTCTCACTGACAAGCTCTGCCGGCGATTCAAAATGTTCAATTGGCCGAAAAGCCGCTGATGCTGACGCCGTCGGCTTGGTGTGTCAGGGCCTTTAGAGTACTGTTTGCGCTGGGAAGGCTAGGGTTTAGGTACCATGTCTGAAGGGTTACTTTTGGTTCCAAAGGTACCATACTGAAAATATTTGGTGGAAATGGGGTCTCATAGAGCTGGAAGTCGAGGCTATAAACATAATCTTATATGGGAAGCAGCAAGTAAATGCTATGATGTCATGAACTTATTCACCTTTTCACCAAAATTTCATAACATACAATGTGCACATTTTTATGGAAACATATCTACTAACACTACGAAAATATAATATCAAAGCAGTATTATGGAAGTAAGTCAAAAGGCAAAATAAATAAATAAAAAATAGGCAGACAAAAACCAAGAGACAGACAGACAGATGGAGGGTTGGAGGCAGACACAACAGGCAGAGCTTTATGTTACACAGCTATAAAAATAGAAGTACTGATGTTCGGAGCTGACAATTATATCATACAGCACTGGAGAGAGTGAGATGAAGGCTGTTAGTCCTGTTCAAGGGAATGAAGAAAGGTAACATGAAGTTACTGTACCCCTCCACTGGAGCAGAAATAACAGGTGGATGTAACAGAGGTGGCCCCAATTAGAAACAGCAATAATGAGAGACACGGGCAGTTTGTAATGAAGCAGGGCAGAAAGAGGAACTTATAGATGTATGTATTAAATATTATGATGAACCAAAAGAGGGCATGAGGAAGCAGAGGAGATGATAGGTATCAAAGAGAAGAGACAGAGCAGCAGGGACGCGTGTCTCAATGTGCCTGCGGTTAGCATTACAGTGAACCAGAGGCCGTGGTTAGTATTACAATGGAGTGTAGCGCGACAAGCATTGATGCACTGTGCCTGCAGCCGCAATCACCTCATTATCTACTGTACTGACAAGGAGAGGGCAGAGCGTTCGAAAGAAGATACAGAGAGGGACAGAGCGGCGGAACACAAACAGCAAAAAGAGAGGATGACAATGGCAGAAACGGAGAGCGAGATTAATAGATTGAAAGACACAGAATTGGAGACAGAGTGTGAAACAGCAAGAAAGGGAAGCAAATAGAGATAGGAGAGGAGAGCGAGGGAGTCATGTAACAAAAGAGCCATTAGCAAATGTCTTTTTCTCTCCCCTGCTCAGATCTCTGAAAGACAGCATCTCTGTTTGTGTGAGTGTGTGTGGCTCAGATCCCAGCGGTGTATCAGTTCCACATTGGAGATGAGGGTTTGTCTGGGCAACTGTGTGTATCAGCACCTGTGTACCTATGCGGATGTGTGTATTTGTTTGTGACACCGTGTGTGTATTTGCAGGGCATCCAACCTTGGTTGCCTCGCTGGAGTGAGATTCTGATGACGTTGGATGCACAAAGACGGACTAAAACTGTGACCTTCTAATAAACAATATAATAACATTGACTCTGACATGACTATGTGCCACTATGAGCCCCTAAAAACTGCCAACACCACCACCAAAAGCATAATGCAGCGCCAAAATAAATGCAATACCATTAGTCTTTTTAACGCGAGGGACACAACCACAGTGTAATTTATTTTTCTGACTGTTCAGCTGTCCTGGGGGTTGCCTTAAGTTCCCATTTTTCTAAGTAAGTCAGTGGCAATTACAATTTTAAATAGGCTGAGTCCTTCTTATGAAAAATGACATGATCTATGCTGTTTACTCACACTGTTGCCAAAAAAGCCTTGTGTTTCAGGCTGACAGCGTAACACACAGTGCAAGTCTTCCCTCAAATTTGACTGGAGAAGTCTGCCAACAAGGGGCGCATATGGCTGTGAAATTATCAACTATTCCGAGCTAGTTTTTTATGTTTGTATTACTTGTGTTAAGTTCTTGGGGGCTCCTCTTTATCTCCTTCATCATGTTCTCCCTAAGGATCATATTAATTGGCCTGTTTTTGCATGTGCCCAGACATGTTTAACTTCACAGAATGGTTTATCTGGGCGCCGTATGAGAAGTTCATGCAACTACTCAGATTGTGCAGTCATGTTGAAGTACCTCTGCAATTGAGGAGAGCAGAAGGTACGGTTTAATGGGCTCGGGCTCAGAGCCAATTCAAACTCTCCCCAAAAAAAAAAAGAAAAATTATGGAAATTTATATTCAACCTTTGATACCAAAGCAGAGCAGTGACAGAGCTGCGTTAAAGCCATGCTGAAAGCAAGGTTGCTGTTCGAGGTTGGATAATGCCTGCTCACCCATTCACATCAACCTGAAACATGGATTTATTCACAGGTCACTGTGCTGGCCTATATGGGGTAAATGTCTATTCACAGGTGCACACAATGAAACAAAGTCGAGGCAGAGTCTGGAGGTTAAAAGCGGAGGGCAGAATGAGGCCCGAGAGAGTACTTAATATTTAATATATATAGTTTTTTATTTTCACTTTCAAAATATTACCCTGATTTTCAGTCTTTAAAGATGCAAACTGAGTTTAGAAAATGTCCAGTCGTCCTATGCTCAATTTGTGGAAGACATATCAGATTATTTCTCAAGTACTTGTTTTTCAAAGAATAAAGAAATAATTCAATTGGAGTAAGAAAGTGAGCAGAGATTACACTACCATACAACACTATTTCTGTGGTTATAGCTCAGGGAAGAACTAGCACATACTTTTCCAATTGATTTCAGAGGGTGAACAACACACCTCATGGCCTACAAAAATACTGATCCCCACAGAGATAGTGTCTGCTCTCTCGCTGTCCTCCACAAGAAGGTCAGGGTCAGCTACAGAACAGCATCACTGGAGCCAAGAGGGATTCGGTGTCTTGTTTGAGGACACTTCGGCAGTGCAGATCATTGCTAGCACAGGGGCTTGTACCCCTGTCCTCCAGCTGAAGACTGGTCTAAGTGCGTGGCGTCTGAGCGTGGAACAGATTGTCTATCGGAAAGATCAAAAAGAGGCTTATCAAAGATTTATGGCTGGTTTCTTCAGGAGCATGGAGATACTTAGTTTGACCTGCCTCAATGTCTAGACACTTCACACTTCTGAATCACACAAAAGTGACTTCAAGCACTTTAAAAGGTAAACTGAAGTCTCTTCAATTCATGGGTGAAAGGTATCCAACATATACTGAGACAGAAGTAAGAAGGAGGGCTAGCTCATTTTAAACAGACCTGGAGCGGTCGATTAAGTGCATTTGGTGCATGCTAGTGGTGCGCAGTTTGTGGCATGAATCTGACACAATGTTTATGCGCAGCAGAACAAATCCATACAGGGTGAAGAGCTACAGTCCAGCAAAGTACATAACAACTGTCAAATCATATCTGGCTAAATCATCCAAATTTGTTTTAAATCATACTTTTAGTATTAACATTGAAAACAAAAGGTTGTCCAACTCTGCAGCTCCTAAGTCAAGATTCTCCATTAGCACCGGCTGCCTGCCAGACAGCCAAACACTAAAAACATTTCCAGCTTTCTGTTTTAAGTTTTAAGTCATGTCACTGTTACTTTTTTACACATCTGGCTGTTTTCAACTCTATCTTTTAACCCAATGAAGGATTTTAGTGATCAGACGTTGGGATCTCATATTATCAGTGACACAAGCTGAGTTAATGTTAGTGGTAGCTAGGGCTGCCCCCTAATAGTCGACCAAATATTAGTGGACCAGAAAGGTCATTTGTCGGCAAGATTTTATTGGTCCCTTAGTTGCAGAAAACTAAAACAAAAAAAACGTGAAACTATTCGGAGCTGTGCCTTGTTAAAATTACTCAAAACCTTAATTTGACAGGACAGATACAAGAAGAGGCCACGCTCAGCAGTCAGACAGGAGTCATGTTACAAACCAGTCACAGTCAAAAGATGTCTTTCCCTTCTTCTGTAAATATTCAGTCTGATAAATGCGGAAAAGTTGATCATTGTAGTACAGGGCTACCCAGAGCTTTACATCTGTCCCACGGAGGACAGGCCTACGCATCTATAAATGCAACTTGCTCTTGAAAGCTGGTACAAAAAAGGCACAAGAGTAGCACCCATTGCAAACCTTGCGTTTTCCAGGTGGTTAAAGTCGTGGCATGTGTACGGCCCCTAATTTCCAGGGCTGGTACCTGCGGTTATTCCACAGGCTAGTTAATAACATGTCGGGCAGGAAATCCAAAGTGTGGGATCATTTTGAGAAGGTGAAGGACGAACCCAAGGTGATATGTAAACTCATCTTCATTGGTCGACTACAGACATGACGTATCATCTGAAACATGGAAGTAGCTACATGCCCATTAGCCACTTAGCATATTCATTACTGCTTTGCCGACAGTGTCATTAACAGGCGGCTCGCTCAGTGTGTGACGTGCACTTGTAGATAAAATATAGGCCTATATTAATGAAGGTTCATTAGTACGGTTTTGTATTTCTCTGTAATGTAGCACAGTGTTAACAATGTCACTGATACTATTCTTTCTCACACCTTCAACTCAAACCATTGTGTTGCCCTGCCCAAAATATATCATTTAATAATTAAATTTATATCAAAAGCAAGCAGGCGACTAGTCGACTAATGGCTCTAAATGACGACTATTGGCCGACTAGGAACATTCTTAGTTGGGGGCAGCCCTACTGGTAGCTGGGCTTGCTCCCCTGTGTCACCCAAAGAGACATTGATTTTTAATGTGAAGCTGCTTTATTCAGTGTTTATACTAGCTTTAATAACCATGTCCGTCTGTTTTGGAGAGGAGGAGACCTTTGTGCATAGTTCGGCTCCCGGTAAAAACCTTGTGAATCCTAACCTAAAAACAAGCCGAGCTCAACTAGCAGCTCATCCTGACGTCTGGCCTCCAAAAAACATGGGAGAAACACTGATTTTTAATGTGAAACTGCTTTATTCAGTGTTTCTACCTGCTTTAATCATCAGGTCTGTTTGAAAGAGGAGGAGACCTTGGTGAAAAATTCGGTTCCCAAGGCCTGTACTTTGAAACAGGATTTGTGGGTAGCGAGGTAATGGGATAAATCACTGTAACGAATGCTGAACTGCTAAACTGCTGGAGCAGGTTAACTTCAACACATATATTTTCACAGGTCAGTAGAATCATTTTATTGTGCCAGGCTTCTGTTTTAAAACAGAGCTTCTAACAAACCGAGAGATATTTTTATATCTCTAAGTTACGTCTGGCATAACTTTGAAGTTTTTTATGTGACATTCAGAGTAGTTTCTTAACGATCCAACTAATTAGCCAAAAATACCCACTCTGTACTCTCCATATCTCCCCAGCGCCTCCCGACCCCAGCTGGCTATTCTTTTCACCCAGCTGGACATTGCACGCACTTGTGGAAAACACTGCCAGCTCCTTTTTTTTTTTTTTTTAATTTAACCTACATTTCATCCATATCACACGGTGGGTGTACTTTGCTTAGCTGCCATAGAGATGTTTTTTAGACATGTGGCCGTTGGCTGATGTCATACAAAAAGCCCAGTTCAGACCACAGATTCATGACGAGATGAGTTGAAATATGCAACTACTTGCAATGTGCCGTTCTGCAACGTTCAAAAGACCTACCAGCTCACACCAATGCAGCTAGATGAGACGATGTATCATCTCAATGCAACAACTCTCTGCACTTTGCTCTGTTTGCAGCTTTTCGGGCTCATTTTGTGGCTGAATATAATTTGTAGCTTCTTAAAATATGAATGAGGATAGTGATACTGAAGTACTGGCTACAGTTGTATTTGTAGTAGTGATGAAAGGTGTCAGATTAACTGTAATTATAATAAATAAGCCACAATAATATTAGTAAGCAGCGCCAATTAGTTAGTCAATGAGAATGTGTGTGTATTGGTGGGGGGGCATAAGAACATACAGCGAGCAGCAGCTGCGACCCACCATCCAACACAGGCACACATGAGGACGGAAACAGAGGACTCAGCAGGGATGGAGCACCTCGACTTGGCCAGTGGACTTCACTACAAGCAAACTGGCTGTTGAAACAGGTGACGTGCTTTACGTTCTGAAACCAGCCACCGGTGATTTGACCAGCTGAGTCGCAGGTGACACCATCAGCCGGCTGGAGTCGAGCTCAGACGGCCAGTTCACACTGCTTCAACTTTTCTCTGCAACGTTCTAAAACTGATTTGTCTCATTGCGAATCTTTGGTCTTCTTCTTCTGGTGTATGTCCTTAGACCTTCAGCTCTGTTGAGGCAAGCCAGTCCAGTGTTTGGTCAATTAGACCACAATCGCCAATCGGTGGCTGGTGTTTGGGGAAAGCTGGTTATAATGTGTTCCACAGTTTGTAGTGGGCACTGTCCATGAGACCCCATTTTTGCATTGCCACCCGGAAGCTTCCTACGCCTGTCCTCAGGAGGTTGAGGGTTGTCAAATTGCTTTCAGGGAACATCAGTGGGGTCTTCAGTGTAGTGGTGGAGCCTTGATGGTTCTCCTGACTTCCACTGGTCCCTCCAGCTTGCCTTGACCCAGGCAGCCTTGGAGGTATCAGATGGTGTTGTACGGAGCAGTTCTTAGGTGTGTGAGGCAAAGGTGCAAGTGCTGTGGTGTTTCCGTAGCGATCTTATGGAGGAAGTGGAATTCACTCCTGTGCCTTTCAAGCAAGGGCCAACGTGGCTGCTTCTTGTCTGACTTCTGCTGGAGCGATACCTGCGAGGACAGGCAGTTGGTTTGTTGGGGTGGCTTGTAGACATCTGCAGACAGTCTATAGGGCAGAGTTAAGTGCAGTGTCCAGCTTCTTGACATGGGGGCTACGGCACCTGACTGGAGCACAGTACTCTGCGGCTGAAAACACCAAGGCCGCGTTGGAAATGCGTATCTTCATCTTTGGTCTGAACTAGGAACACATGTAGCTGACAAGTATCTTTTGATATGATTGAAAGCCCTGGAAAAAGCTAGTGAGTTGAACTTGATTTAGCCTTTTTTTGTCAAACTTATATTTCTCAAAGTCAAGAATGAACTTTAATACTTAATAATTATCTTGTGTTGAAAGAGCAATACAGTGCAATAGCAGTACTGGGGAACTCTTATTATTTCTCAGGAGTGTGCTGCATGTTCTTTTCAGCTGTGCAGGCTAATTTACCATGAAGACAGTATGCAGAATAAAAGTGAGGCTTGCCTACTGTTGTACTGTCAGTCTATTGCACTGATTCACTGCAGACAGTCTTGTTGTGGTCTAGAGGTTGCTGAACTCCTCCCACTCTTTACTTTAAGCACATTATTTTTTCTTTGCTTTAATGCTTGTTATAAAAGCTGTAAATGGCCTGCTGCTCAGTTCCCACAGATGCAGTTTTGGCATAATAAGAAAGCCAAAAAGACGCTTTTACCCATGTGAGGATGCACTCTGGAGAGTGTGAATCCACTTTGGGGGTTTCCCCAAATTATGAGGGATGTTAAAATTAGACAAATGATTTTATTCATTAATGTTTTTGTTGAATGGACCCATGGTAAAACATCTCCCTCTTCACACTTGTAAAAACTGCACAATATGGATGTTTTCATGATAATACAAGGACACGTTGATCCAATGTGTATCTTGGACAAAAATAATGCGGACCATTACACTGTTACTGCACTCTTTATGCAACACAAGCAAAGTCTCTCTCTGTGTGTCTCTGAATCCATCTCCCTCTCCCCCACATTCACCCGCTCTGACGGCAACACTCCAGATTCATTACTTGCGAGATCTCCAGACCAATCTTGCACTTTCTCACAGCCCCCATACACACAATCTCACTACACCCCCACAACCATAACACACACACTCTCTTCCCACCTCCTCACTGTTACCATCCATGTGTCATTGGCTGTTGCTAAGTTACAGGCCCCCACCAAGTTTTTTTTTTGCGGCCAATAAAAGCTTTGCCTTCACCACTGGTTTTGACAGATACCCCATTCTGTAGGAGCACTTTGTTTTTGCTTTAGCTTTATCTCTGTTCATTGCCTCTCCATGGTCACCACCTGTCCATCCGCTTGCTTTCATGCATTTTCATGCTTTGATTTCAGGAAGGTTGTTTTTTTTTTTTTTTTGGCTCCCAATCTCACTCTCTATTTAGCTTCTTCTTTCCTTCCTCTATTTGGGAAATAGAACATAATGAGATATAATTATTGAGGAAGCGAGAGACACAGAGAGTAGATCCAGTGCAGGTTTGCTTTAGTTACAGTTGACATATTGTTGATGTGAACGTGGAAACTGTTCAGATTTGTGTCACCATTAATCACTACAGCATTATACGCAGATTAATCCGCAGCACAGCTTTGTACACTTATGGGTACATATGCACACAGACACACAGCAGGAACCCACTTAAACTAACACACACGTACCCTGTCTAATTCAAGTGAACTCTGAGTGTGTGTGTGTGTGTGTGTGTGTTTGCGTACGAGCCTGTATGTACAATGTGTGTGTGTATGCAGCAGATGGATGATGCTGCTTTCGAGGTCGTTAATAACCCAGTGTGTTCTCGCAAGGGTAGACTCTGCAGAAATAGATGAGCACACATACTGCGCACACACACACACACACACACACATGCAATACATGCAGCTATTCTCATGTGCACACAAAAACATAAACACATAAGCAAGCATTTATACAGCAGCACGCAAGCCCTTAAAGACACACCCTCCTATATAGTATAGACAGGAGCACATGTTCACACATCCAACAGTGATAAAGAGGAAGCATATTGGCAAATGCACACATGAACATGTTCATGCTCTTGCACAGATATAGTAAATTACACACAGAAGACACTCTGCAGTGGTTCTGCAAGAAAGCTGACAGGGTGATCCATCTCCATTGTGAGGTGCAGTGTACTCTGGGAAAGCAGGCTGGACACTGCGTAAGTGAGGGGCCAGAAAAACACACACACAAATGGGCACAAACATATAACACACCAGACCACGCACACACACGGATGGATGAATTGTCGGTGCTGAGTGCAGAGATCACATCTCCAGGTTATTTCCAATAATAATTTAATGACTGATGGTGCACAGAATAAGGGTGATGGTAGTAGGTAATATATAATATATAATACAGGTACTCCATCTACTATCACTGAGCCAAAGGAGCAATATATTTGTGTTTATGGCCACTACATCTGATTTATTACCTGATAAATGCAGATTTAAAAAGCAAATCATCTGTTTTTATAGTGAGGTGTTATTCATTGCTGGTTTTAAAACATTCTTGTAGTACTCCAGCAGTTTTACAAAGAAAAAAACAACAACTTTGGGTCTAAAAATCACACTTCTGCAAAAGTAATTATTGCTAGCAATTTAGTATGCATTCAGATACACACACCAATAATGTAACTTTAGAAGTGTTGCAAAAAATGAAATGCAAATTAGGTGCATTTCCATCAACCGGGTAGAACAAATAAAGTAGGCTCGTTGCAAAGCGCAGTTTTGTCAGATGTTGGCAGTATAAGCTACAATTTATAGATATCTGTAAACCACTAGTAAGAGGTTGCAAACCTGAGACAAAGAAATCGCCTTAGCCATCTAACCCATCCACGCGAGAAAAGTCTAGTCTACAGGAATTTGTTTCTGTTGTGTAGGTTTTATTGACCTTTCGCTAAGCCCCGCCCCTTTGTGATGGTCCGACAAGCTGTCGGAGTAAGCACAGAGCCCACACTGTAACTAACTGCACTCCCTGAAGAAATATTATCATATTTTTTGGAAAACTGAACCAGTGATTCCAGAGAGAAGCAGACAGAGGGGTCTACAGTCTGTGTTTGAATGAATATAAAGGGAAACTGCTGATATTGAACCAGCTGTGTGGCATCACAGTGTGTGCAGATGAACTGTGTTTGGCTTCGGCTCGGTGTCGCTGCCAGCACCCGGATATCTGCCACCGGATAGGCAGGGATCTCCGGGGGGAAGTCATATAATGTTCATCTGCACACAATGTGATGAGACAGAGCTGTTTAAACATCAGCAAAGTTTCCCTGCTTCCCTTCACTGGTTCCTGTACAACAGGGTCGGTCTTTGTTTCACTGTTATGATCATTAAAAAGCAAAAGCAGCATGTGTATACATTCAGTAGGCTATATCTTCAGTAGCTAGCTAGCTAACCCTACACTTTTCAGGGTTTGATTTTGGTTTTGGAACAGGGAAGAAACGTATATCTTTTTCCAACCTCTCCAGGTAACAAGTATCATCAGGCCCGTTTCCACCGCAGGAACTTTGGGGTAATTTTATGGGGCTGGGGCCGTTGGTGCGTGTCTCTGCCACAGGAACCACCCACAAAGGACAGAGTTCCGGAACTTTTACGGGGGCTAAACAAGTCCCTGCCTCGGAGTAGGTACTCAGAACCAGCTGTGTGGCATCGCAGTGTGTGCAGATGAACAGTGTTTGGCTTCGCCCCCGTGCCGCTGCCAGCACCCAGACCTCCACTGCCGGATGTGCAGGGATTTCCAGGCAAAGTCAATGTACAATGTTCATCTGCACACACTGCGATGACACAGAGCTGGTTTAATATCAGCAAAGTTTCCCTGCTTCCCTTCACTGGTTCCTGTACAGCAGGGTCGGTCATTTTTTCACTGTTATAATCATTAAAAAGCAAAAGCAGCATGTGTATACATTCAGTAGGCTATATCCAAAAGCAGCATGTGTATACATTCAGTAGGCTATATCTTCAGTAGCTAGCTAGCTAACCCTACACTTTTCAGGGTTTGATTTTGGTTTTGGAACAGGGAAGAAACGTATATCTTTTTCCAACCTCTCCAGGTAACGAGTATCATTAATACACGATGTGCCCCAGGCACAACATTTAGCTCCAAATCCACAAAACCAGCCTGAAAATGAAGGAAATCTTAGACAATTGCATTAGAGTCAATGGAGCACAGCTGTGTTGTTGTCGGACCCTGGTCTGAGCCAGCCTGATGCTACGCTATGATTGGCCACTCTGAATCCTGGGGCATAACTTAGCAAAGGGTCAATTGTTCTTCATGTCAGCTAGTATTGCCACGTTGTATGCTGTCCTGAGACGAAGACAAATGAATGCAATGATACTGATGCATGGGAAGAGGCTGACAGCGAAAACAGCTGATCAGTCATTTAGCGCATGAACTCTTTTTTGGTTAAGACAAAAAAAACAAGCAAGCATGAAAACTTTTTTGCACAAGTGTTGTTGATGCACACAGTATATCATTTTAATGTAACTAGAGATCTACTTCAGTAGGAGTGAGCTTTGCTGATTGGGAGATCAGAGGTTGGCAGCTGGAGTAAAATGTATCACCAGAGGGCCATGCGGTAAATTAGATTATTTTGAAATTCATGAAGACATACCGTCACTTAGAGAAGACTTGGGTGAAGGCCATACAGACTGCCACTGTAAAGGTATCCGTCAGTGAACAATTAAGGAGGAAAATGAGATGACATTTGCTTGCTCGAAGGTCACAGTCATGCCTCACCTTCTAAAGCCAAAGCTAACACACCTTGGGTAAAGGCTCTGAACTCTAGATCTTCAGATATCATTTTAAAAATGACTCCCATAATCCCATCACTCTGGGGTATTAGCAGTGGGTCAAGTCACCAGGTAATTCAAAGTGGTATCCGCAGGAGTGAGTAGGAATAAACTTGAGTATTTCCTTGTGTCTTGAAACAGTAACAAACTTGAGTCAATTGTCCTCCATTATCTTCTCACTCTCCAATCATTCTTCCTCACTTACTGCTGCTTCCTTCACACTTTTATTTCCGTTCCACTGACTCATGTCTTCTACTGTCGTCTGTGATAATTTCTCTCATGTCTTTCTCTCTGCCTCTTTTTCCATCCCTCTTATAAGCTTATTTATGCGTACGTGCGTGTGTGTCTGTGTAGTGATTTGCGTTGCTAATTGCTTCAGACGGGGCTGTAATAACACCGCTTCTTTTAAGTTATCTTAGTTTTAGTTCTTACAACTGCTAATCTGTGTGTCTGACCACTGCTAAATTCTGCTTTTTGATCTTCTTTAATGTGAACGCTGTAAACATCGCTGTTGCCTCTTGTTTTCCATTATCCTGTAAATGCATTATGTATGCAATGAAATAAAGGAGCTTTAGCTGGCTTTAGGGTACTTTAATCGCATCTTGTTTTTTCTGACTGAAGAGTGCAGACTTAATCAGAGGAAAGTCCACTGTAATCGAAAGCAGACTCAGGCTCTTCTTTTTCAGACGTGGTAAACACCGCAGCATTGCAGTCTGCTTTATTTACAATAAACACATTAGTGAAGACATTGCCTTGTTTCCATTGATTGGGTGTGAGACACTGGAGAAAAATACAGTATGAGAAAGAAGCACAAGGGGCTGTCTTGAATCTTCACAGGTAGGGTCGATACGACCTGTGAAGGAGATTTCCCTTAGAAAATGGATGCGTGGGGTGTTTTTTGCAGTCGGTGTTGCTAATTGCTGCTTTCTTCAGAGCCCTCCAGTCATAGTGATGGAAAACCCGAAACTGTTTTCATTTCATCCAAAGCTACTGCACCTTTAACTGTGTCTGAAGTGCTTTGTGTATCTCTTGCATTTTCTTCCCATAACTAATGACCATTCTCTTGAAAAGAGTACATTTAAATCCTAGAATTTCAACACACATAGCGATGTTGCATTCCAGACTGCTACAATATCTGCCCTGAACACATTGAAAAACACTCTGCCTGGGAGAAGCTGATTGATTCACAAATGCAAAGCGGAGATCATACTGTCAAGCAAAACAAAGAGACTGTCAGTATGTGTTTGCGCCTTACTTTGCGAAAACATAAAAACATAAACATTTGTCACTGCTGGAGACATCCCCAATGTTCTGGCAGCTTTAACAGTCACTTGTAGAAAATGAATATCAATGTAGAGCTCTCTAGTGTAATTACTGCAAAATGATGCTGGATGTGTTTTGTCTGTTACCTCCGACTTTCAGACATAAAGAAACATTATGCTGGATTTTAGTGACCTGACATTTAGCACAATGATGCTGTTGGTCTGGCATTTGGTGGGCGAATGCAACGTGTGGTCCGATTTACCAGTTAAATTTGACGGGCCTGCTCTGTTTTCCTCTATCCCGCAAACTTAAGAGCTTTGTCAAGACTGACTCAGCCGTCATTCCCTGTGATTAATAGTTTTCCTAATTGAAATCAAAAACGATGCATGAATGCAGCTTGCTAAATAGACATTTCCTCAGATTCCAGCCCCTGGAGTTACTCTTTTGCGTATGATTGGAATGACATGGTCTGTCAGCATGGTTTAATATAGTTTAATGAACTGCAACTCTATGTGGATGAAGCTAAAAGTGCTGAAGCAGCACAGTCTGCTTACCTTCAGTGCTGCTCTTTATTGCCAGCCTTTTCAGCACCAACCAACTGGGTACCAACTGGATGAAATGTGTTGCTGGTTTATAGGCTATATCAAAGTTAGTCAGCGGGTTTCACCTGTACTTACCCAAGTGGTTCCATAATGGGTTGTGTTTTGGCTTGATGGGAGTCCATGTATCGGCCCAAAGTCTCACATAGTCAGGTCTATAGTATCTAGTGCTGTGCCAATGTTGCAGAGGTCTGACTCAACCCATCATAATTCTTCACTAAGGGAAAAAAACAAATAAAAAAACAATCACAATCATCTTGGGTGGCGCTAAGCCTCGGATGCAGTGACAGTGCCAAAATAGTGTCGGAAGGGAACTTATTTGAGGGAGAGGGGAGCGCTGGTATTAAAATCATACTTTACAATCCGCCCTTTTTTCCCAGGAGAGTCACGTTTTTTATTGCCCTCTCCCAGTTTCCTCCCGTGGTCATAGTTTTCCTGTATTTCTCCCAATTTATGGCAGATTTTTATCTTTTTTGTTGTTTCTTACACTGTACAATGTGTATAAGCCCATCCTCCCCGTTGGCGCTTCCCCCTCTCTCCCTTCTTTTCTGACCCTCTGGGGCTGGAGAACGGCACGTCGGACCTGCAAGAGTCAGGCGCAACTGCAGGTGGACACCTCATCCCTGCGCAAGTCCGATTGGACATTCTTGCTGAGGTTTGAGGGGTACACTGGGGGTCTAGAGTGGAACCTGGCTTGCTCTCCTCTGCCGCTGCAGGGTACCCAACTGTCATCCAGAGACCGTGTGCCTCATGTTCTGCATCGCTTATGCATCCAGGACCCAGGGGTCTGTGGAACAGGGAGGACAGCCAGCTGTGGGTCCCTGGCATGGGCCAAGCCTATACAGCCTGGCCTCCCTCCCTCCCTCCTTCAGCAGAGTACCCAGGGCATGAACCACAAACTGAACCAACTTACATATGTTTAACTTTAAAAAGACAGTGTACAGTGTACTTATTTTTGGTAATTTCATTCTCGAAATATTCCCAGAATGCAGAAAACAAGGTCCCTGAAACTACATTTTTTCAGGGAGAGGACCCAGAAATCCTCCACTTTGGTTTTGAAATCCTCCCTATTTGTGAAGTCTTAAGGTTGGCAAGTATAATTTAAGTGGATAAATCCCTACAAAAGCAAAAGTAGCACAAGTTTAGTGTGTATATTGCTAGTTCAGGGGTTGCTGTTGTTGTTTCACAAACAGCGCTTAATGAAGTGTGGAGATAGATTTGGCTATGCCAAACTAGTTTCATGTAATGACAGGGATTTTAAAAATACCCAGGAAGCGTGTTATCATATCAGATAGGCAGCCAACGACAGGCTTTATACCCACTGTCTTAACCCTGAGCCAGACTAATTGGGCCATGACTTGTCCAACATGGTCACAGTTTGGATTTTATGCTGTCCAAAGATGGATCTAACACAACAATGAGCTCTGTGAAGGTTTAAAGTTCGCCACTGTTTGAGCTCTAATCATGCCGTATTTGATACATGTTGTATGCCACATACTCAGGGCTGTAGTCAAGACCACTCTTAAGTTTAAGGCAAGTCAAGATCATTGTAGGAGTGTTTGAGTCAAGACCAAGACCAAGTCGCCTCAAGACTAAGTCATATCCAGGTCCACTTCCAAGAACCAAGTACCAAGCTTCGACCAGTTAGTCTGTTTTTTCAGCGGTACATGATTCAGAATATCATGCAGCATGAGACTGAGTATGAGAGTGTATAAAACAGCCAGTCACCATTACAGATGATTGAAACCAGGTGGAGTTTCATTGAGTTGGGCAGAACTGTCAAGCTCTACACTGCACTAAAGATGTCTCAACAGTTAGCATTTGCAGAGCATTAGATTGCCATTCAAATCATTGCCAACAACTATAATAGCCTAATCTAACTGGTAACAAGGGCAGACAGCTTGGATCTGTTTTCTCTTGTGTTATTAACTCTCCATAGCTGAGCGAGCACGGCAGTGACTAATGGCGGGTGACTGATCGCTATCATCTACACTGAATTACACAGAAAAACCCATACGTCCATAATTGAATAGCCTCAAAAACACACATAGTCTGGATGTGTGGGAGAGCCAAGTGAGGTGTGTCTAAATGTTTAAAACAGAACACACTGTAGAGTTGCGCTGTACACATGCAAGCAGGATGAGTGGGTGAACCAAGTGAGGGATGTGTGCATTTACATTAATTATCGGTACTAATTTCTGCAACAAAAATGTATCAAAATTACTTAACAATAAAGCCATCGTAAAAGTGAGAGACACAGGGTGAGGGACAGATGACGGGGATAAACACAAAGTGAGCATGGAGAGTCTGAAAAAAAGATAAAGAATGAGGGAGAGAGCCTGCAAGAAAGATGACCATGAGAAAAGAAAGGGAGTAAAACTGTAAGCCAGAGATGTGAAGGGCAAATTAGGAATGAGAAGAATTAAGCGGGACTTAAACTTGTAGGACATTGTACCTACGGCGTAGGCTCTACGTCGATGTAGAGCCTACATCATACCCTACACTTAAGCCTGACGTGCACCTCCCCAGAAATTTGACTACATGTCACAGTGATATAGACTTCCTGTCTATTTTTGTAAGCTGAAACCATTTCCCTCAGTGGAAACGAAGCTTTTATTTAATTTAATTTTACAGAGAAGAACCAATAACTTGTGAAGACAATAAAGCCTCCACAAAATAGCATTTCAAGTCTTGTGTGTGATTTATCCTTCAGTTTGCTAGCTGCTAGGCTAATTTATACAATGTAAAATGCCATTAGCTTGTGCTAATAACATTAGCATGTTACATTTGTTTGGTGGCACTGGGGTGCAGTAGTTAGCATTGTCGCCTCACAGCAAGAGGGTGCCTGTTTCGAACCCAGGGTGGAGGAGCCTTTCTGTGTAGTGTTCGCATGTTCTCCCCGTGTCAGTGTGGGTTTTCTCCGGGTACTCTGGCTTCTTCCCACAATCCAAAAACACGTAGGTTAGGTTAACTGGTGACTCTAAATTGGCCGTAGGTGTGAATGTGTGTGTGAATGGTTGTCTGTCTCTCTGTGTAAGGCCTGTGACAGTCTGGCGACCTCTCCTGGGTGTCCCGCGCCTCTTGGCCAATGTCAGCTGGGATTGTTTGGAAAACATGTTTAGTATAAGAGTTGTTTTGTCGGTGAACCTTGTGAGTTGTAATGGAGCCAAATTTTGTAAAGTTACCTTTGTTAAATGTTGCCGTTGTCCCTGGCTTCATATGAGTAGAGGAAAAGTCTACTAGCCGCTAGGCTAATTTATACAATGTTACATGTCATAGGCTTGTGCTAATAGAATTAGCATCTTGTATTTGTGGGGTTTGTCTGTGAATGCTGCAGGTTATAGTGTAAGTAAGTAAGTAAAATTTATTTGTATAGCACTTTTTACAGAGAGGACTCACAAAGTGCTTCACAGGGTTAAAATACAGACAAGAATACATACATACAAACATACAGGTCACATACAGAGACACAAAAATGAAACAGTTGTTGCAAAACTAAATCACTTAAGACAAGTTAAAGAATGCCTGCCTATACAGATAGGTTTTAAGATGCTTCTTAAAGATATCAACCGATGCTGCGGCTCTCAAGATCTGTGGGAGGGCGTTCCACAGTCTGGGTGCAATGGACTCAAAGGCCCGGTCACCTCTAGTTCTAAGCCTAGTGCGAGGAACTGCCAACAGGCCGTGATCGGCAGACCTAAGTGTCCTACTTGGAACATATACATGCAGCAGGTCAGACAGATACTCAGGTGCCTGATCATGAAGGGCTTTGAATGTTAAAACAAGGATTTTGAACTGGATCCTAAAGCTGACAGGAAGCCAGTGTAGGGAGGCCAGGACAGGAGTAATGTGGCAGTTTTTGAGTGATTTGGTTAACAGCCTGGCAGCGGCATTCTGCACCAGTTGGAGGCGATCTACATGAGTTTTACTGAGACACATGAAAAGAGAGTTGCAGTAATCCAGACGTGATGACACAAAGGCGTGAATGATCATTTCTAGTTCAGCATGTGATACAACAGATCTCAGTTTTGCAATGTTTTTAAGGTGGAAAAAGCATGTACGGGTCAACATGTGAATGTGTTTATCAAAGTGCATGGCCTGGTCAAAAATAACTCCGAGATTTCTCAGGTCAGAGCGGATATTTGAATTCAGGGACCCAATACAGCTCGCCACCCTAGAAGCAGTACAGTCAGGAGCGACAATAAGGACCTCCGTCTTAGCAGCGTTAAGCTGGAGGAAATTGTTGACCATCCAGTCATTAATTGCAGACAAACAGTCATGCAGTACATTCAGACTGTCAGTCCTGTCAGGATTAAAGGAAAAATACAGCTGAATATCATCTGCGTACATATGATAAGATACACCCTCAAACCTGTTGATAATGTTTCCAAGAGGTAGCATATACAAAGCAAACAAAATTGGACCCAACACTGAGCCCTGGGGCACCCCACAAGAAAGGGGGACGGACTCGGACATAAAAGGACCAGATGCTACAGAGAAACTTCTACCAGAGAGGTAGGAGGCAAACCAGTCAAGGGCACTGCCTGAAATGCCAACACAGTTACTGAGCCTATCTAACAGGATGCGGTGATCCACAGTATCGAAGGCTGCGCTAAGGTCAAGCAGCATTAGGATGGTACATTTACCATTGTCAGAGGCCATCATGATGTCATTAGACACTCTAAGAAGTGCTGTCTCGGTGGAATGCTGCTGACGGTAACCAGATTGAAATTTGTCATAAATACAATGCTTATTTAGGGCAGGAACTAGTTGGTTAGCAACGACTTTTTCTAAGATCTTTGAAATAAAAGGCAACTTAGAAATGGGCCTAAAGTTGCTAAATAATGAAGGGTCCAGATTGGGCTTTTTAAGAAGCGGCTGGACAACCGCCTGTTTAAAATAGGAGGGGAAACAGCCAGAGACCAGTGAGCAATTAATAATATAGAGCAGGGAAGAGCCGATGGAACCAATAACTTTTTTCAGTAGAGACGTGGGCAAGATGTCTAACGGGCTGGAGGAGGTCTTCATACTGCTCACTAGCTTAGTTAAATCTTGTAGGGAAATGGGTGAGAAACGATCTAGTATAGGCTGCTGTAAAGGAGGAGCAGGGGGAAGAGCAGAGGAAGGGGTAATACTTGCTCTAACACTAGTAACTTTGTTGACAAAAAATGACAGAAAGTTGTTACAGTCATTAACAGAAAAAATGGGCACCACAGGGGGCTGGGAACAAACAAGATTACTTATAGTGTCAAAAACAACTTTGGGATTCCGCTTATTGGAGGAAATGAGGTCAGCAAAATAAGAGGCCCGAGCAGCTTTAACCATTGAGTTATACTCCGTTAAGAGTTCTTTCAAATAAATACGATGGACCTGAAGCTTTGTAGACTTACACAGGCGCTCGATACGGCGACATTTGCGTTTAAAACAACGAATGTCATCATTAATCCAGGGGGTAGAATTAACAGTAGCAACTGTACGGGATTTCAGAGGAGCAATCTCGTCTAAAATAACAGAACAATGTGAATTAAAAGTGTGAACTAGAGAATTGGCATCACTCTCATCACCAAAAAGCTGCCCTATGCTGTTATTAAAAACAGAGGAGAATTTCACGGCAGACAGGTCATTTAACATACGCGAACAAATAACATGCTTTTTGAGTGTACAATCAGTGTTAAAAGACACATTAAAGAGAATACATTCATGATCGGTCACAAGCAGCTCCTCAGAGCCGATAATGTCTAATTTTAATCCACACGTGAAAACCAGGTCCAGAGTGTTGCCCTTAATGTGTGTTGGGCCGCTGACATGTTGGGTAAAATTGAAAGAATCAGTGACTTTTAAGAAGTTCACTGCAAAGGTGTTTGTGGTGTCATTTACGGCCACGTTAAAATCCCCAAGAAGGAGGATTTTCTCAAATTTAATTATGGAAGCTAAAAAGTCACTGAATTCAGATAAAAAGGAGCCATTAACACCAGGAGGGCGATAAATTAAAACACAATAAAATGGATTAGCACGCCCAATTTTAGTCACTAAGAGTTCAAATGAGGTAAAAGTTCCAGAGTTCACTCTCCGGGAGGAGAAACAGTTCTTGTGCACTGCCGCCAGTCCCCCCCCACGACCCGTGGTCCGAGGGGCACAGATAAAAGAACATCCCGGCGGGCAGAGCTCGTTCATAAACACATATTCATCGATCTTTTGCCAGGTCTCAGTGAGAAACATAAAATCCAGATCTTTGGAAATAAATAAATCGTTCAGAATGAATGATTTGTTGGCAACAGAGCGGGCATTCAGCAGTGCCAGTTTAATAGACTTCGATTGTGCTGTAGTGGGTGCAGGTGCTAGTGGCCGCAGGTACTGTGGGTCCGCCCCTGCCCGGCTGCGTCTTGCTAAAGGGAAGACAAGTTTTAACTGACACTGGGACTCTGGGAAAACAGGCCTGAGACATGACAGTCTCGCACTAGAGTTGGCTGGAAAAAGCTGCATTGGTGTCGTGGGCCTGCAGGGGGGGCTAGAGGGAGAGGGAGTGTTAGGAGGAACTGGCACAGTGACCACTGAGGAAGCGGCTGGGAAGGGGGTGTGTTGTGTAAACAGTCAATCGGTGAAAGCTGTGGACTGGACAGCTAGCAGTGTGAGGTCAATGTTCTGAGACAGAAGACGGGATCCTATATGGTTTAGATGAAGGCGGTCTCGTTTGAAGAGGTCCGGTCTATGAAGGAAGGTGGTGAAATTGTCCACATATGGAATGCCAGCGCTGTTGCAGTAGCCTTTAAGCCACACCTGAAACTGCCTGAGTCGGCTAAACTTTACGTCACCAACTGAAGGAGGGGGGAGAGGCCCGGAGATGATGCACTGCTTGTTTGAGTGAAGAATATTATCAATAGTGAAGCTGATTTGTGTACTTGTGTTTGAAATTGTCGCTATTAAGCCATGTTTAATGTGTGTATTCACTCAACTAAACTTTACAGCACTTCACAGACACCGACTAGTGTTTTGGTGGTGTAACTGCAGAGTGACACAGACACACAACCACACGAATATAAATGTTCACAACGGCGTAGGCCACAAGCGTAGGCTAGGGCGTAGACTTTGCATAGAGCTGACGCATAAGTATAAATCTCACTTAACACCTTCTGCAGGAACCATGCTTTTTAAGTGAAGGTTTAAGAGAGGGGGAAAAAGAGGAGAGCTGAGAGGGAAGTAGAAAAACCTCGATGATGACAAGAAGAGGGATGCATGACAGATGAGGAGAGGGAAAATTAGTTAGGGTGAAAGAAAGTGTATTGATTACAGAGGATGACGGACAGCTAGGGTACATCATCGAAAGTGAGGCAGGATCAAGTGATTTTTAAATGACGACAAGAATGAGAAATTGTGAGCAAATTACTTCCTATTGTTTGAACAACGTGATGTATTCACATGGGTATAAAGGGGATGATGGAGTGAGTGAAGAGTGAAGAGAGAAAGCATGGAGTATGACTGAGGGAACAACAGGTGAATAATGTGGTGGATGAAGAGAATGGGGGATGGCTCTGGGAATAATCAAGAGTAATGGGGAGAAATACATTGAATGACAAAGAAAAACGAGAGGGAGAAAAATGGCAAGGCTGATAGAGGAACTAGCGTGCCTGCCTGTACATAATGTGTACAGGTAATCATTTCTTCTCGTTTCACATAGCGGGAAGACGGAGAACAGGAAGTATCAAATTGCAATGTGTCTATTTTTAGGCGGCCTGTAAGATTCTATGCACTCTCATTTGTTTGTATATGTTGGGCAGATTCACTTTATTGGATAATAAACCGGGATATCTCAGATAAAGAGAGAGAAAAGCATATAGCAACATCTTTTATCTTTCCATGCTGCAGTACATTGTCATCCCTTAATAAAAAATGTTCTGCTGAGGGTTTTAGGAGTATCAAGGGAGGAGCAGAATGGAAGGGTAGTACTTTACACAGGCCTCCTACTGAACACAGGTTCAATGCTATTGATTAGCCTGGTGGTCAGACTGAGCAGGCTAATATACTGCTGCCCACTGGTACACACACATATCACACCATGAGTTTTGAGTCATGTTGGAGAGTGGAAATGGTTCCATATTTAGCCGCCTTGTTAAAATCTCACAGGTGGAATTTGATCCTTAATGACGTCAGTGACATTTTGAGTCCCTCACCATTTTACAGCAAAGACAACTATAATTGCAAGAAGGATGTGACTCTTTCTATCTGTGTAATGAAACTGAGATAAATTCAAGTAGCCAAGTCGGATTGATTCATCCTCATGTGCAACATGGTTTTTATCAAAAGCCAGATTCATTTTGTGTGAGATCACACCAAATAAACAGGGTTATGAGTCATACCTTCATTTCTAAGACACTACAGAAAAACCTGTTTAATGAAGTCGTAAAATAACATGCTCATGACAGTTGTTTAACATGAGATGGTTGGAGATGGTCGATTACAAGTCTTGGTGTACGACTGTGCTGTGTAACAGTTGCTGGCTGCAGTGCAGAGTGATAACTATGATATTAAATAGCCTCAACAATGAGAGCAACTGATTCCAAAGAGATGATCCTAGAGACTATCTGTTCCTGCTCTTTTGCACAGGGTGTGCATTACAAGAAACAGAAAAGATTTTGGGATAGTCTCAAAAATTTGGATTTACTGGTCCATTTACATCCCAACCCTCATCTATCATGAGCTATGGGTGATGACCAAAAGAATGAGACTGCAGATACAAGCGGCCGAAATGCGTGTCCTCAGAGGGGTGGCTGGGCTCAGCCTTAGAGATAGGGCATGGAGCTCGAACATCCGGAAGGAGATCAGGGTAGAGCCGGTGTTCCTTCGCGTGGAAAGGGGTCAGTTGAGGTGGTTCGGGCATCTGATCAAGTACATCCTTGGCGCCTCCCGTTAGAGGTGTTCCAGGCACGTCCCACTGGTTGGAGGCCCCGGGGCAGACCTAGAATATGCTGGAGGGATTATATATCCCGCCTGGCCTGGGAACGCCTCGGGGTCCCCCAGGAGGAACGAGAGAACGGTGCTGGGAAGAGGGGCATCTGGAATACTTTGTCCAAGTGGTTGAAAATGGATGGATGGATAGAAAAAATTCATATCACACTGGGCAATACTTTATCATGCTAACCATGATTTGGCTAGGTGTAGTGACTGCTAAGGGTGTAACAGTATGTTTATTCATCCCGGTTCAGTATGTGATGTATGTCTAGTTTGCCCTGTTGACCCAAACTGTCAAAGTAGTCTATTTATGTCTACTAACCGCACATGCAGAATAGATATTTTGGAGCTCATGTTTTCTCTGGTACGTTCTGGCAGCGTACTGGTTGCTTACCCCCAGCTGTAGCATTCTGGTTGGCTTAGCAGGGTTAGCCAGGTTAGTCAAGCTCATTAGACAAAGATTTGTGTCAAGACCCTACATCCGAATGTATCAATTACAGACAAACAGGAAGGCGACTCTTTGAGGCCGTGCTGAAAATAACTAATACTATAGAGTGTTTATCATTGAATACATGCAACCAAACTCATAAAACACTGCAACTTACATCGTGGAGAAAACAAAATAGCCTGGTGGTCTACTGAAGCCTTATAGGAAAGCATGAATGGTTTATTATTAACCATATTTACTGTTTATGATCCACAAATAGTTGCAGATTTACTCGCAGCTATGCAGTTTCGTTATTGCAGTTTTGAGCAGACACGCTTCTGTTGTACTACATCACGTCATCGCAGACAGAGATCAACTTATATTGCCACTCTATTATGGTGCGTCAGATGCTGCTTTTGTAACACCTGTTAAAACGACTTTGACAGGTGTTGCTGGAAACACATTCCAAGTGAGGAGGGGATCGTCCTGAGGGGGTTTAAGAGCTGTAAACTGGAAAGAGAAAAATCTGTCTGACAAGTTTTGTTGGAACTGTTTTAAATTGGGTGCGCGTCCCTCAAGTCCCAAGAGTGTCATCATGGCCAGTACTATTAATTGAAATGCTTATATTTATAAAAAAAAAAAAAGAAGAAGTCCAGAATACTAAGAGCACAAGTAGATGTGTGCTTTTAAGAGGCCTATATTCAGCATACAAGATGCTGTGGATGAGAGATGCAAGACTGTTACACATATTCACCTCACCTTTTTACACCCCCTGCCTATATTACATCTTGCCAAAATATCAAACAGGTACCGGCGAGGAAAAATCCCCAGTGTGTCTCAGGAAAATGCCAGCTCACCGTGCAGCCGCACAATGATAGAGCCCATTATGAGCTCACAGCATTGTGTAATTTACTCCGGGTCCCAAGCAGGGCCGTGATCTACTTCTCGCTCTCCTCTCTCTACCCTGATGTTATTGTTAAGTTTTAAATAAAAAGGAGTTATTGTAAAGGGATTATTCAAGGGGAGTGCTCAATAGTAGTTTGGCTGCGGAATTGCATGTTTAAGTCAACAGTGTAAGCAGCAATAACATGATTATACAATATAAACCCACAAAAATATCCTGGTAGTGGTGTTGAACTATCTTGTTTTTTTGTCTGGAAAAAGAATACATGGGACACTGGCATTAGAGCTGCGCAGCTGATGAAAATATTATTGAAACTGCATTATGGCTAAGTGCAATATCCAAATCGGAGGAGATGAAATGTTTTAATAATGGTAAAAATGTGTCACAAAATACATTATAAATGAAGCATTGTGGTGCTACAAAGTTGCCTGAGCCTGTTAATCATATTGAAGACATAAGAGAACATGCTTGTTTGATACAGACAACCCTCAAAAATCTCATTATCACTTTAATATTTTCTCAGTGAAAATGAAATGCAAAATTTCCACTAAAACATTGAGACTCATACTGCATTCGTAATATCTGTCAAATTATTCCCAATGTTTTATTTATTTATTTATCATTATCATTATTACTATTTTGCATATCATGCAGTGGTAATTGACATTTATTTTTCTTGTAGAAGTTAGGAAAAGGGATCCTTTATTTTGCCAAACACAGGCACAGACTAGTTTAATGTGGCTCCACATGAAATGACAAAGAAACTATGTGGAAGAACTATATGACGGCACACAGGTTGTTTCATTATTCATCACGTTGCGGTGTGGTACATTATAGACCTTTAAAAACTGTGCATTCAAGACAGTTTTAGATCAGCTCACATTACGTTGTCGATGTCGCTCTATCGAGGCTGGAGTCAATACGTTTTAGGGTTTCAAGTTCAAGTTAATTTGGTCAGGATGGGGGGATGACACATTGTAGCGTTTAAATGGACTGAACTTATATAGCGCCTTTCTAGTCATCCGACCACCCAAAGCGTCATTTACACTATGAGTCACATTCACCCAGTCACACACACATTCATACACTGGTGGCCAAGGCTACCATACAAGGTGCTACCTGCTACTCAGTTTTTCACACACTCACACACCGATGGAACAGCCATCAGAAGCAATTTGGGGTTCAGTATCTTGCTCAAGGATACTTCAACATGCAGACTGGAGGAGCCGGGGATTTAGCTCTGGTCTGGTTCCTCTTTATACTGACTTTTACAAATGAACCAAAAAGAGAAGACATGAAGTAATATTAATTGGACACTTTTCATGATTGTCACCCTGCATCATCAGGACCCACGGCTGGAAATCAAACTCCGCTGACTGACAGAAGTTAAAGCAGCACATCTGCTTCGGATGGGTATATTTATGTCCCTTGTCGTCACAAAGAGCTCAAGAAGAAATAACTGATTATAAGAATTATTAGTGTAATTAGACTGCAAATTGACCACATAATAATGACTAACAGGTAGAGACAGGACGAGAAGGAGGCGTCTTGTACAGTAATGATTCTGGGCTTGTTACTGTGGAATCACTGTCACGCAGTTTTTAATGGACTTAATGAACTGACAAAGTACACAGAGTCTGATACAAGCACAGCAGTTTGAACAGCTTTTTAACTATTAATCAGGGGAAATACCCGTGTTGATAGGCCTACATGTCACCATGGTTACCAAATCATTCACATAATTAGGCTATACACAGATCAATAGGAGATCATGGACATATTTCACGTAAGCAGATGTGTTTATTGGTAGTTTGGCTTTTTAAATCATGCTAAAATCATATACTTGACCTATCATGAAATCCTGGGGTTAGTTTGTTTGCTTTCACAGCAGCGCCAATGAACCGTACCGACCAGGCAAACAGATGCAAGTTTGATTTAACCAAACTCAACAGGTTAGATGTTCAAGCACGCATAAAGCACTGTCAGCTGTTGGACACGTCAGCTACTGAGCTGTTTTACAAGTGAATTGCTGTCAGCAGGTTAGCCAATTTCCCAAGCTTCATGTTTATTTTTTTCTGGGAATGATAAAATAAAAAGGAATCTCTGATTTTGCTGAGTCTACAGAGGGCTTTATATATTCTTAAACGCTTCTTTGTCTCAACTGTTTCTCTTCTTTTTGACCAAGTCCTGTGACTTCCTGCCAGTTGCATTGTCTTGAGGAAGGCTATCTTTGTATCTACTTCAACTCATCCCTCATTTTCCTTCTGTTTTCTAGTTGCCCTGTTCCCAGTGGAGGATAATGGAACGGCTGTGGTTCTCTTTGCTGTTGCTGGCAGCAGCATGCAGGGGACAGCCGTGTCCGAAACGCTGTATGTGCCAGAGCCTTTCTCCATCGCTTGCTATCCTCTGCTCCAAGACGGGCTTGCTGTTTGTTCCTGCTGCCATTGACCGACGCACCGTGGAGCTACGGCTTCAAGAGAACTTCATAACAGGTAACACATCTGCCATACTGTCCTGTATTGCCTTTTAACCATCAATCGTGGCAGGGCATTAGAAAGCATTAAGACATTCAAGGCATGGCCCAGTCTGTTCATCCTCACCAATCATTGCCTTAAATAATTTCTTCAGGGAGGAACTTGCTGCATGCTACAATTTTAAGCAGTAGCAGCAGTAGCAAAATGGCAAAAGAGTGAGTAATGTATTCACAGGTTAAATATGCAGCTGAAATTCAAAGGGAACACTGGATGCAGTGAGTAAGTGTGTCACATGCGAGTGATAGCGCTGAAAACAAATGTTGGCTCAAGTCACACTTCCTTTTTGTTGGACATGACAATAAGTATTATTTCTTATGAGTCTGGGTATTTCTTTTTAAGTTTCATACTTTGAAACTTTTTTGTTCTGTCGTTCAGTCTAGTAAATCTCATTCATGATTCATCTCCTCCTTATATCAAAGCGCTGTCTCGGATACTTTGAAACATACTTATTTTTAAGAACTGAAGTGTTGCTTTATCCTTTTATTTTAATCTGGATTCCCATTAGCTCCCACCAAGGCAGCCACCTAATCTTCCCAGGCTCCACTTAAAAGAAACTCCATTCCATAGTTCTCCAAAACAAAAGACACACAGGCTAAAAAAAGACTGCCTTCACACAGTCCAGAGAGATAATGTGATGCGCCATTAACAACATCACACAGCCACAGTTATTTAAGTCACATCGTTCATGTCCAAATCAATTTCAGTTGAGCAATACCCTGTGCAAAACTGAAGATTCTGTATCTCATTTTGGGCAACAGATTCTCTCTGCTGTCAGCTGAGGTTCTTAATATATTGTGCCAAAAAGTTAATTTTACAGAAATTAATAAAACATACTTGGTATCATGGGGTTCAGACTTTGAACTCTAAGGCTAATTAGGTATGGGCTTGTCTATCTAAATTTAACACAATGGTTTGCATGTGACCAAACGTGACCATCAGCATGTTCAGCAGAAAAGCAGACATGCTTTCGGTAAATGTATCCTGTCACTACTTTTTCCTATGCTTATTCTTCTCCTCCCTGTCCAGCTCAGAAAAATATTTTTGTAGGAAATTACAAACCTGAACTATCTTTTCTATGCTCAGGCAAGCATCTATACTTTAGAACCTATTTGTTGTACATGCATCTTTCAACTTCCCTTTTTTCCCCTTAATACTGTATCTATGTAATATATCCGGCCACTTAGGACTCAGTTGATGGAGTATCCCTTTGTGTTTACTCTGCTCACTCCCAGCTGTCCGAAGAAAGGACTTTGCCAACATGACCAGTCTGCTACATCTGACCCTGTCCAGAAACACCATCAGTCAGATTCTCCCTTCAGCCTTCAGTGACCTGCGGCGACTCAGAGCACTCCACCTAGACTCTAACAGATTAACAGTGATCAAGGTGAGGCTAATGGATGGATGACTGGATGGATTAATGAATAGTCAGATGGATCACTGGACTGATAAACAGACTTAGAGGCCTTTAAGTTTGGATGGGCGGTTAATCAATAGATGTCATTGAATGATAGGGCAGCAGTGACAGAAAGATAGATGTAAAAGTAAAGTAGATAGATATCAGGTAGACAGCATCTCTATTGTGATATTACTGTGATGCCTCTCACAGCATTTTTACTTTTTCCACCAACCAGGATGACCATTTTAAGGGCCTGACAAACCTTCGTCACCTAATCCTTGCTAACAACCAGCTCCACTCCATATCCCCCCATGCCTTTGATGACTTCCTGTCCACATTGGAGGATCTCGACCTCAGCTACAACAACCTTGCCCAGGCGCCCTGGGACACGATCGGGCGCCTAACCAACGTCAATACCCTAAATATGGATCATAACCTCATAGAAAATGTTCCCCAGGGGGTATTCACCAACCTACATAAGCTGGCAAGGTAAATGGATAGATGAGTGGATGCACAAGCTGGTTTACTGATCAGCCAATGAGTTGCTGTTGATCTAATGATAATACACAAGTCTGTCCCTCATTCTTCTGGTCCACCTCTCCTCTTCTCCCTACCCTGTCCTTTCACAGGTTAGACATGACGTCCAACAAGCTGAAGAAAATTCCCCCGGACCCTTTGTTCCTGAGAATCCCAGTTTATGCCAAGTCCAGAGGCTCCCCCCTCTCCTCCCTGGTGTTAAGTTTTGGTGGCAACCCCCTTCACTGTAACTGTGAACTTCTGTGGTTAAGAAGACTGACCAGAGAAGATGACCTCGAGACATGCGCCTCTCCCCCTGACCTCAGTGCCAAGTACTTCTGGACGATACCTGAAGAGGTGACATTTTGAGCACTTGCAGGAAACTAATAAAAAAGTTGTCTCATAACCTTGAAACCAAGGCGACCTTAAATGATTTAAATAATAATAACTGTAATATAAACAATGACCTTATTCATTTTTGCCCTGTAGGAGTTTATTTGTGATCCACCAGTTCTGACACGGAAGTCACCTCATACAGTGGCAATGGAAGGCCAGCCAGCCAGCCTCAAGTGCAAAGCGAATGGCGACCCAGAGCCTGAAGTCCACTGGATCAGCCCTGAAGGGCGACTTATATCTAATGGCTCCAGGTACTGACATTCTCTCTATGCAGTCACTCCACTGTTTAATCTACAATGAATTACTTTTCTCAAAAGGCCTATACGTTTCTCAAAATTAAAGACAAGGTGTTAATTTAGGTCATGTGACTTGTCCTCTGAGAGCACCGCTCAATATTCAATGATGTCAGAAACCTGGCAACCCAGTTGGCAGGTGTACGAGAGGGGCTGTTTAAATATTCCTCCCTGTACTGCTCCAACTCAGTGCTATGTGCCAACGTGCAACCGAGTCAGAAAGTCAGACAGTGTGTCTCACATAATTTTTGTCTTGGCTGTAGTAGAAGGGCGTGGGCACATGACTCGTGTGGGCCAACTCTGAATCAGGATTAGAAGGCAGTTGTTGAGGTCACACCTTTCTCACATTTCCATCTGGTGACCTAGTTGGCATACATGTCAAATATGCTTATGATTTTGCATATGCAACACCTGTTATAAAATGACTGATAGTGTTTTGAGATCTATTGTCACAGCCCTTTTTTATGTACTTTTTTGGTATTTTTATCAAGAATGGCTCATTTATGGATTATGAAAAGTTGTTGGATTTTTGTTGGAACACCTATACTGATGGGGATGAAGCCCACAAGCAGTCAGTAACATAGCCCCTCAGCTTGGCAGCAACTGCATTGTAGTCTGGATAAATGCTGGTGGTGGAAGTTGGCAGCAGCATCAGGTGCTGGAGGCAGCAAAGTACAGGTGCGACTAAATTGGTTGATAAGGAGAACCATGATTAGCAATTGGCGCCTGTATGGGTTTATGTGATTGGAAGGTGTGGAGTCCCCTCTAAAACTAAAACTTAGCAAAAAAAAGGTGGATTTTTTTGCAACCTGAGGTAATTGAATGAATGACAAGTGATAAGGCCTGGCTCATGGTAAAATGATGTTCTGACTATGCCAGCCACGATTGCCTCATACTCGTGAAATCTTTACAGTACATGTTTGTCACTTTGAGTTATTGTTTGGTTAATTGAATTAATTAACTTAATGATACATCTCAACTTGTTTCAGAACATTGGTCTTCCCCAATGGAAGCCTGGAGATCAATGTAACATCCCTGAAGGATTCAGGTAACTTCACCTGCATTGCCTCCAACGCAGCAGGTGAATCCACAGGAAGGGTGGAGCTAGTCGTAACAGCGATGCCCCATCTGGCAAACAGCACAAGCCGCAGCCGAGACCCGTCCTCTGAACCTGCACCCTCTGACATCCTAACCTCCTCTAAGGTCGCGCTGCCTAACAATGAGACAAGAGGAGCAGACCGGAGGGTCTCATTGGTGGAACTGACAGGGAACTCTGCCCTCATTAGATGGAGCAGTCAGACTCCTACAACTGGAGTCAGGATGTTCCAGGTCCAGTACAACAGCTCCGGGGATGACACGCTGGTTTACAGGTCTGTCTCTCTACACTGTCAATTTATGATCTGTCTGTCTGTTTTTAGTATCAGTGTACTCTTTAAGTAGTATTGGTAAAAAGCATTTCTGTGCCTGTGTGAGTTTGTCAGTGTGAGCATGTGCATATGTGTGTGGAGTTGTGTGTAAGTTAATCAGGAGGCATCAGCCGCCACTATGACGATGAGAGCAGATGATAGATGACACAAGTGGAGATTAGCCAGTCATCCAGTCGTAAAAGTCTAATCAACTGAAATGATAAAGTTGTCTGTAAGTGGAAAAGTGCCATTGCTGGAATCGCTGTGCCTGGGCCAAATGTGAGGAGTGTGGCTGTTTAAATTTTGTGGGTTTGCTTTAGTGCTGCGTTGATGTGCCGATCTTATTGCCCTATTGTTTCATTGCAGGTAATTATGTTTTGGCTCTATAAATATGGTATCTTTCTAACTTGAGAAGAACATTTATCGACTCTTTTTGTCATAACTTATCCATATCTTACTGACTGTCACCCCTTTAACTGGTGACTACGACATTTGGTAACATTTGCACAACATGCTACAGCACATACGGTATGCTGTTGACCCAAGTCTAAATAAAATGGAAATGAACACTCATGAGAAACTAATGGACCGAAAGAGCAGTTCAAGGAATCATGGTAAATCTTCTTGATAGTGGTATCATTGCAACCATACAATACTTTTTGTTTTATCATTAAAATGAGCCTCATTTAATGCAACTCATTTGATTAGGTAGGAAGGTCATTGTGTGGCAAATCATGTCAATCATAAAACTCACTGTTGTAGTACTTAGAATCCTTCTTGGTCTGAAGACTGCTTTTTGAGAGTCTTGGTCTCGTCTCAGACTCAACTACATTTTTACTCGGCCTTGTCTTAGTCTCAGACAAAGAGGACTCTGGATTTTACTTCAAGACCGACCAACCATGGAGATATCACTAAATTGCCCGCACAATAAAGATGGTTAAGTTGATTATAGGTCCTTAGTTTATTTGTATTGTATTTGTTTGCTGACAGAAAAGGAAATCCCTACACTTAAAATTGACTCTTACAATGCCTTTTGATTGTTTTATCAAGACATCTCTCAGGGTGCATGAATGAAGAGTAACTTTCATGTTTTCTGTGGGTGTTTTTATGGGAATGTTGATCTTTCAGATCAATTTGTGGAGTGCCTAAGGTTTGCATGTTCCACATTTTATAAAAACTGTTTATTGCAGTTATTGGGACATGCTCTGGCCTGGTCTTTGCTTTGACTCAGTCTCACCCTGCCTTGGTCTTGGTTTTGGTCTTGACCTGGCCTCAACCCATCAAAGCCTAGGCCTTGGCTTGGTCTTGGTTCAGTATGGGCATGGTCATGACTTGGTTTCGGTGGTCTTGACTACAACTCTGCTAGAACTAGAGTGAGGGCATATTAGACTTTTATGGACCTATGCATGATACTCAAATAAGGGTTGATATACAAACAAATCAGCTTTCTTGTGTCATGTCCCATAAAGACAGCAGCAAAATGATGCCAGACTGCTGTGGTCATCTAGCTGGAGAGAAGAAACACAACTTAATTACCACTGAGCAGTTAAGTTCTCCTCAAAATCTTGGTGGTCGTGGGGAATCTTCCACATTCTCTCTATCTGCACCGCACTGGCAACATTATTGCCCAAATCTCTCAGAGAGCCTGGTAAAGCCCTGTTTATTTTCAGTTCTGAGGAGTTTTCATATGTTGTAGAGTTGCCATGGCAACAGGTTGGGAAAATCTCCCAGATCTTGTTATGAGTGACAGGTGGCTTTAATACTATTACAGACGACTGCTGTGGTCTATTAATTTATTTCATTTTTTCAGAGGTGCAAATGAAATGGCCAAATATATCACTCTGTCTTCTGTGATTACAGAAATAAATCAAAAATGTCTTCACTGCCCTACAGAATTATCTGATAACCAATTTAGCACTTCTTGGCCTTTTTTCTCTTGATCAACAGCTGAAATTGTCTCTCGGGGAAAAGCAATTCTTGAAAGAAGGACCTGTGATAGAGTATGTCAAAGACATCCACACTGACAGGGGAATCACACAGTGCCTCTTAATTTGTGAATAGTCAACACTTGTGTGATATGGAAATGGGGGTCTCTACTGCAAAGTGATTATGATGTTATTTCTAAGCTAGAGAGGACACTTGTATATTCAGACAGTTCAGCTTGCTGTGACAGGCAAGTGGCTTCTTACAATTCTGAGCATGGCAGCCGCTATCCTGCGTAGCAGCCTCCCATCTTCACCTGCCTGTTCGAGGTTGGAGGCAGTTCGTGGGCACAGCGGCCTTGTAGGTACAAAATACATCCCGTACTGGTCAGGTGTAGGTGTGTGCAGAGGTCTGCGTGGGAAGCTGTCAATCTTATGTGCCTCATGTTATCAAGCAGGTTGTCTGGGCCTTAAATGGGCTCCTACCTGAGGCCGCTGTATGCCAGCAGTTAGCATTTATCGCTTAACAACTCTTTACATTTGCAGCCATATATAGCCTCTATATAGCCTTTTACAGGCAGTGGCGGAGTCCGTGCAGAATTTGCAGAAAAAGGCTTAATGCATGTAATCTAGCACAATCTTATCTAACTGTACCACTTTTTACTGTTTGCTCTCTGTACAACATGTAAGAGCTGCATCAACTAAGTGTTAATGCAAACATTAATTCCTACTGCTACTGCTTCACATTGTTCAGCTGGTGAAACACTGGACAGCTATTATTGTGAAGCAGCCACAGGAAACACACTGTGCTCGTTGTGTGTGCTCATCTGTTCATCAAAACTGCATCTACAAAACATAACAATGGCATTTTTTGGCAGCGGGCCATCTTTAATTTGTTGCAAAGAATAATGGAACCAAAAAAGAAAAAGAAAAGAAACAACATTGAGATGAAGAGCTGCAGGTGACAGACTGTCAACATCCTACAAGGTCACCAACTTAACTGTGTCCTCCTGTTGTGTGGAAAACTTACTGCACTGCGGGGCGTGAAGCCAGTTTGCAGTTGCAATCATTTTTGACTGTCTTCTTTATTAAAACAATGTTTAAGAGTTTGTTTGGTTGTGCCGTAAACACACACACACACACACACACACACACACCAGTTTCTCTGCTGTTGTTTTTCTGACAAAGTAGCTGCTTATGAGTGTTTGCTGCTGCTGTCCTGGTAACCACAAGTGTCGCCAAATCAACCAGGACTGAAATCTTGCAGATTAGACTAAAACTTGGATTCAACAAAAAGTACAACAATAAAAATTTTGTGTGAGTATTTAAGTGCAGGGAAATCTACCCACTGTCAAACACATGACTGCATTAGAAATAGGATGAATGTAGGCTGTGGTAAAGCACATGAAAAAACATGGCTGTGTGATTTCCTGTTGCTTAGTCTTAATCTTAAATGCCTCGCCTATATCATAATACCCCTGTCTGATCCATCATGTAGCCTAATCCACATGAGCTCATGTTGCAGTTCAAAAATATGTCATGTTGCATAAGAATAATTTGCTGTAATCTTACTTCATCACATAAGATCATGACTAAATCATGACGGATACAGCACAGGAAGTTGCATGCCACTGTCAGATTAAAGCCCCCCACCAGCTAGTCTTACTTCCTGTTTAAAGGTTAGTGTTCTTTCTTAACCAGAGAATGGGGTGTGGTTAATAGTCATATGTAGCGTTAATCCATTAGCATAGCAACAAGATTGCAGCTGCAGTATTGGAAAACAGCAATTGGCACTTAATTTGATAACAATTAGCACAACACACCGACTCTTTCTCTCTCTGTCACTAGCTCTATTCTTCACCATCTCCTCCTGCAGCAGCTGTCGGTTGTGTATCGACGAAACGCCGTCTGGCTGCTGCTGCTGCATGGAGGAGCAGCCACAGTGCACCGCAGGAGGGATAGCCTTGTTGCTGAGGTCTGGTGTTTGAAACAGAGTTATGGGACATTTTGGAGGTGCACTGGGCGCTCTCGCCTCAGTTTAGCAGTGACTCTACCCCGGGCAGCAGTGTTATTCTTTTTAAGTTTTTTGATGTTCTAACAGGGCTTTTTGAATCAAAGTTGTGCACTTTACCGTGTCTGTTGGGGGTTGTGGCCGCTGGTGGATGGTACAAACTTTCAACATGTCCCAAAACTGAATTTCAGATGGTGGACTTTGGTGCTATGTGGCCAAGAGAAAGTACAGAACGAGTGAGAGGAACTTGTGCTATTTTTACCTGTGGGACTTTGTGTAATTCACTGTGTTGATTGCAGCTGTTCACAGCACATAGGCTATAAATGCCATTTAGAAAATAAACAGCTTGGGCTGACCCCGACTAAGAATTTTCCTAGTCGACCAGTAGTCGTCATTTAGAGCCATTAGTCGACTAGTTGCCCACATGTTTATGATATTAATTTAATTAGCAAAGTATATATTTTGGGCGGGGCAACACAATGGTTTGAGTTGAAGGTGTGAGAAAGAATAGTATCAGTAACATTGTTAACACTGTGCTACATTACAGAGAAATACAAAACCGTACTAATGAACCTTCATTAATATAGGCCTATATTTTATCTACAAGTGCACGTCACACACTGAGCAAGCCGCCTGTTAATGACGCTGTGGGCAAAGCAGTAATGATTGTGCTAAGTGGCTAATGGGCATGTAGCTACTTCCATGTTTCAGATGATACGTCATGTTTGTAGTCGACCAATGAAGATGAGTTTACATATCACCTTGGGTTCGTCCTTCACCTTCTCAAAATGATCCCACACTTTGGATTTCCTGCCCGACATGTTATTAGCTAGCCTGTGGGATAAACACAGGTACCAGGCCTATAAACAACACACTAGACATAGATGGAGGGCAACTCCACAGATAGATATGACTAGGACTGTCATGCTACAAGGATGACACATGACTTGCCGATTCTACTATAGTCATATGTCGTCTTTCTGTTGTAGCATCAACCTTCTTTTTTTTTTTTTTTAACTTGAAGAATGGAATTGAATAATTCGTCAAAAAAATATCAGTGATGCTAAACAACATTGTCAGAACATGACTCAGAAAAACATGAAATATCATACAAATGCCAAAATACACTGTAGGGGGGCCTTAACATCCATTAGAAGGCACCATCATTGCTCCGTCTGAGTATGAGAAGAAAAATAAACCAGCCCTGAGTGTATCTGTGTGCATGTGTATACAGTTCTCCTCTGCCTTTCTTTGGTCAATATCCATTAGGACGGGTGAGACGCGATGCCATGAAGAGAAAATAAGTGAGGGGTGGGGGAGAGAAGCAGCAGGGAAGGCAGAAAATGGGGAAAGACAAAGCAGCATTTTGGTGCTGCAAGAAGAAGAACACATTTATTAAGCTTTTTGTTTTGGTTTGTTACATACTAACAGCATATCTGAAAGATGGATCCATGTTGTTAAAGCATCTGATTAGAATTCATGGAAAAAATAAATCAAAGTGTCGTCGTAATTAGAAAGCGGCAAGACTGCTTTGTGACACAAGCAGCGATAATAACTTCCACATGTGTTAGATGAAGACTTTTTTTTTTTAATCTATTTTATCTGCATTCTGTTATCGATGTCACATGGTGTTTTAATCAGATCAGACAGCATTTAAATGAACTCTCTGGTGTTTCACGCACATATAATGTATTCTAAAATTACTGCATAATAATTGCTACAATTTTTGATTTTTTTCCCTTTATCTTCCCCGCTGAGTAAATTACTCAATCCAGAGCATTCAGATCACAGCATCGTGTGATCTATACACTGCCCTTGGTGTCCTTTTTATTTAACTTTTATTTAACCACTCAGCTCAATTTAGAGCCATTTCCACTTTAGAAGACCACCAATGGTCCGAAGATTTTCTGAGGAGCTCGGAGCATAAAGAGGGCTCTCTGACGCAGTTTCAAAACTCCCTGACTACTTACGATCAATGCCATTATAGCACAGTGTGTGTGAGCATGTGTGCATCTGCGTTCGTGTGTGCGTGCTTGAATAACCATTGGTCGGCAGTGTATTAGTTAACCCTGTGTCTGAGACATGCTCTTCAAAACCCCCTGACTAATATAATCAATGCCTATTCAAGCGTGCGTTTGTATGCATGTGTGATGTGTGTTTATGTGTGAGCACACCAGACCAGATGGCAGCTGTCTACTCGCCTAAAATGTAATGTCAGTTTTAGTGCCATCAATGGCAACAGAGCTCTGCAGGAGGCTCCTCTGAGTGTCTCTAGTGTGTTTGTGTGTGTGTGCCTCCTCTGTACCTTGAACACATGCACTACATAGAGTATGAAATATTTGGTTTACTCTGTCAGGAGTGTCATTACAAAGTCAAACCTAGGGATTAAAATCCAGCAACTGCAGACACAAATACCATTTATTTTAGATGCTTTACTTTATTTATTTATACACATGTACCACCATATTTGGGTGTGTTTTCAGTGGTTTGAGATGTACTACCAGGGCTTAACTTTAAAATATGTGTCTGTTTCATATTTGTCTATAAAAATTGCATTGGGCAAGTGTAAATATAAGAGTACATATGTACTATATGAAAGTGGCTAGTCCTTTCTAACCTCTTCTTTATTTTTCTTTGAGTGTCAAATTGAAACTACAAGTGAAACTTGAAAAATATTATTACCACTGGTCAATAGGCCGTCACGTTTGCAATGAATAGTCAGCGCCCATTCACTTCCATTCAGTGTGAGCAGCAAGGCGAATAAAACATTTGCTACCTTTGGCAAAGCAAATTCACATTTGCATCTGGTAGAGTTCAACTTTGGTGAACTCTGACCGGCAAAGTCAGGACCTCAACCAATAGCAAAGAAGTATGTGTGGCAATTGACCCTTCACTAAGTTCTGCCCACGAACACAGACTGGCCAATTATAGCGTGGCATCGGGTCGGCTCAGACCAGCGTCCGACAACAACACAGCTGTGCTCCATTGACTCTAATGCAATCGTTTCAGATTTCCTTCATTTTCAGGCTGGTTTTGTGGATTTGGAGCTAAATGCTGTGCCTGGGGCACGTTGTGTATTAATAGGCCCATTTCCACTGAAGAAGTTCCTGGTACTATTTGGGGGGCAGGAACTTTACAGGAACATCCTCTCACTCAGATCCCTCAACCGCCGTGTCTCCACTGAGAGGGCAGAGTAGGAGGAAGGTTCCTGTAAAGTTACCGGGCTCTGGATGTGATGTAATCATTGCGCGACCATTTTGACCGGGGCGACGCGATTTTGGCTACTGAAACCAATTGTGCGATCCTCCTGAAAGTGTGTCCTTCTGGAGTGTGTTGCAGAAATGCAGTTGACAGCTGATGTCATATTCCCCTTCCACGTTTAGTGATAGTTTCTTTGACATATAGGGTCTATAATTCAACTTTGACTCAGCATTTTTCTACCTGGATGAATGAGATCAATCCACACCTACTTCTGCCCAACCTGTTGCCCTGTGTTAAGCTTCCCTTTCTTTTTTTTCTCCTCAGTGACATCACATTTCCCACCTTGATTATTTCCCTCAGCCCCTCTGTTATCTTGTATTTTTATACAGCTAATCACCCATTGCATTTCCCTTTTCTTTGTGTGATGATTGGTGTATTTTAGGATTTTTAAGATGCGTCAGTTATTTATGTGTTTCATAGCGAATGGGTCTTTTCAGGAGAGACAGCACCTGTGTTTTTAATCTCACCATGCTGACAGCTTTATAGAAGGAACATAATAATTACCTGATTGCAATGGATTTTTTTTCCTTGTTTTTTTTTTTTTCATTTCTCCATAAAGCTACACCACATAATGGTGATTGTGTAAAAGAGAGCTGTCAAACTGGGAGCCAAGAGTGAAACAAATACGAAGACCAATATATTTGATTAATGTTTTGCCTTCCATGTGAAGCAAACAGGGAGAGAGACTTTTTCCTCCATGGTGTTTGATTCGTTATGAACAGTAGGTTGCTGTTTAAAATAATGCCATTTAAAGTGTGCGCCTGTGTGTGTGTGTTTGTGTGTTGATTCATGCTGCGGGTAGAGCTTTTGGGACAAGCGACAATTCTGTATTAAACATCCTGAGCTGTGATCAGTCAGAGGTCAAGAGGGATCAATAGCTTAGATTGCACCGCAGGTCTCACCAGGGATAGCACATCATCTAACCAAACAAGCCGGGTATTAGCTTGGCTTGCACTCCAGAGCTATAGAGAGAGCTATATTTGCCTAAAACTACACGTCTCATTTCAACATGATTTATAAGTTCCTGTCAGAAGGATCCGAGGTGATGTATCGCTGCGTGTTCACATTTGGCCATTATGTGCTCTGCATTGCATTTCTCCTACTGCCTATATCTTTGGCAACACTCGTTCTGTCAGTGTTTGGAAATGACAGCTGCATCCCCACTGAGAGTAATTCTCTACATGTGTTGTACATATTACACGCGACAGAATGAATTCAGAACATGCAAATGGAGTCAATCTTCGTCACCAGTCTTGCCACTGCTGTGAAAGTCTAGGGACGTCTTGAACAACATGAGAAAATAATCTAATAGTGTCTTTTTTTTAGACTGCCATTGTGATTCAGTGTGGGTTTTTTTATGTTCCTTATCTTCTGTATTGTTCACCATATACAAGCAATAAATCAGTCAACATATACTGAAATTGCTCTTTCATAGAGGCTATGCATACCTGTTATGATGAAATGAGATGAGCTGATGCAGGAATATACACCAATCAGCCAAAACATTGAAACCACCGACAGGTGAAGGGGAAATCTTGGGCTCTGAAATTTGTGTGGAGGCCACCTGACACGCTCCACCCACTTAAACACCAGTGCAGACCAGAATGAAATCCCCCAAGGGACACCCTCCAGAGGTCCTATGTCTATGCCTTAACAGGTCAGAGCCAAGTCCGGTCCAAGGAGCATCCATTGTGGATCAGGGGTACCTTTGGGGTACGAGCATGTCCCTCAAATGTTTGATCAGGTTGGGATCCGGGGTATTTGGAGATCAATCAGGTCAACGCCTTAAGCTCTTTATCCCGTTCCTGGGGTCATGCCAGAGCAGTTTTTGTGATGTGGCATGGTGCCTTGTCCTGCTGGGGGGCCACTGCCATCGATAAGTGCCATTGCCATGAGAAGGTTTATTTTGTCTGCAATGGTGTTCGGGTGGGTGGAGCTTGTGAAGTAGCATCCACATGAATGCCAGGACCAAAGGTTTCCCAGCAGAACATTGCACAGTAACAAGATGATCAATGTTATTCACTTCACCCACCAATGGTGTAAATGTTTTGGCTGATCGGTGTATATGAATAACATATCTTTATTTACCTACTGAATTTTAAGAACCTTCAATCACAGTATAATATTATTGTAACTTGCAATCTCAAACCTTGTAAACATGTTTGATAATCATTATGACTGATATAATATCTGGAAAGTAAGAACACCAAAGCACTGCGGAACAATTGATCTGTTGTGAACATTAATATATGAAAAATAAAAAAGAATCCTATTGATCTCCAGTCATGGAGAACACCCATGCATGTTCTCCCCGTGTCAGCATGGGTTTCTCTGGGTACTCCGGCTTCCTCCCACAGTCCAAAGACATGCAGGTTAATTGGTGACTCTAAATTGTGTGAATGTGAGTGTGAATGGTTGTCTGTCTCTATGTGTCAGCCCTGCGATAGTCTGGCGACCTGTCCAGGGTGTACCCTGCCTCTCGCCCAATGTCAGCTGGGCCAGGCTCCAGCCCCCCCACAACCCTCAAGAGGATAAGCAGTTAGAAAATGGATGGATGATCTCCAGTCAGCACATTGACTATGGCTCCACCACTCTAAAATATTCATAAGCCTTGTTGTAAATATGTTAACCATTCCGGCTTCAGCTTCCAGACCGTGGTTGAGAAGCAACAGGTCATGGTTGCTTTCACATGGTTGAACTGAGAGAATCAAAGTTTGCACATAAAATGGAGTAAGTTGTGTTTTCTTCATATACTCTGCACATAATGTGAAGTGGAGCATATGGCAGTATGTGCACTTTTTTTAATTTATTCTTTTTATCGCAGCTTTTGTGATTGGAAAATTAGGTTATTTTACATCGCAATGTCAGATTGAATGTGATTTATCATTTAGCCTGAATGACGCATAAGTGCATATTGGAGTTATGTTTGAATGACTGGATGTGCTTAAGTATTCATACTTTACGGACAGGTGCCCGTGGACATGCTTAACATAGCAATACATGGTACCAATAGTGCCACCACGTGGTCAGTTATTTTGTGTTCTACATTCATGAACTGTGAGATGTAAGAAAACAACATTTGCAAAGTGCGTTTCATGGATGATGCACATCAAAGGTATGCAGGGTCACAATCATAACACAGACATGACGATCTTAAGGAGGTGGTATGGCTCAACATATTGCATTCTAACTTGGCAGTGTTGAGATCTGCCAATCAGAGCATCCTGTTTGAGGATTAAAATTGAAGTGGAAACTTCAAAGGAGAAATTGGCAACCTTTTAAGTGGATATCCAATCAGCAATTATGGTAGATGTAGTCAAATTTTCCTTCTTGCACAGCCATTATTGCAGTTCCTACATATACAAGGATGAATTGCATCTGACCCCCAAATACTCCCTAAGCCTGCCCAACATGTGAGGTGGGCCTCTTGAGCATCTGAAATAATTTACTGCACTGTTTGACTATAACACCGGAGAACAAAAAGACGACATCAATTTAATACTAGTGTTACCAAGAACATAATAAAAAACAACATAAATTTAATAACACTATAGTGTTATCAACAACAAACCTGCCTTATTATATAGTGCCTGGAAGCTGTGTATCACCACCCTAGCCAGAACCTATTACTTTTACCCCTTTTCCACTAATATTAGTACATGCACGTTGGTTTTTTAAACAGGGATAAACCCGCTAAAAATAGGCTATAGACTCCTTTCCCATTGCCAGTAGCAGCTCTGCAGCAGACAAGTATGTTGACATTTGGTCATGGACTTTCCACATCCAGATACGACATGGAAGGTACCCTGGGGGGTGCATTGGATGCTAACGTTCTGGGACGCTGTGTCCAGTTCTGCCTGTTACATGCATTGACTTCTTTCAAAATACACTTCTGTTTTCTGAGGAAATTTACCGTTTACATACAGTCTCTTTCAAAATAAATGCACTACGTCGGTGAAACGCGACAAATTGGCATTTTCATAACCTTCAACAACGAATGCACATGGTTGGGTTCAGGCAACAAAAACACATGGTTCGGTTTAGGAAAAAAGAACAGGGTTTGGCTTTAGAATCTTACGGGACGTGAACATCGCTCTCACGAATGAAGGATGGTGTTTGTTGGACCCATCCACCACCCCTACCGTCTGCCCTAGTCGGACTTTTGTCGCTTTAACTTTCATTTGTGTCCTGCCACGTTTCCCCGACGCTGCAGAGCACCATTAAACTTAAAGGATGGCTTTTTCATCACTGTCTGACGCCAGAAGTCACTGACAAAGCACCGGATTTCGACAACTTTGGAGTGGGATTAGGTTGCTAGAGCACGACCCCTGGATACTCAAAGGTAGAGACTATAAATACAAGCAGTAATAGCTTGTAGTTCTTCCGACCATCACTGACGCCACTGGTGTGTGCAAGAACAGCAGACTTTGAAGCAGCCGGCAGAGGCACAGAGATCACTATGAAAAATATGTTATTGCTATATCGCACTATACCCCAAATTTGAATAGATGAAGTTAACGCTGAAATACGGCAAAGTTAACTGTAGCATGCATTGCTGTATTTCTACCTTCTACAGTTTATATACTGCATTCTTTCAACAGTATGTATCATCAGCAGAGCCAACTAGAGCACTGAGCTGAATCCTGTAATGCAAAAGAAGTATTTGCTTAAGTCACTTCATTTGAGCTTTCAATAGTTCGTTGACATAATGTGCTAGTGGTGTGAGTGCTTTCTTGTGTAGCTCAGACTGGTTCAATGATGCCATTTAAATGTGCATCTGTACTTGGAACAAGAAGGATGAAGGTAGAGTAGTGTATCAATACCAAGGAAATCAATATTTAACCCTAAAGCATTGAAACAAGTTTATTTTTATTGAAACTTACCATATTTGCAGAAGTTTTGATTCAGCAAAATAAGTGATACTTTCTTTATCATATAGCCTTCAGACAGACTGTAGTTACCTACTCCATAAAGCACACATCTTAATTCTGGTGTGGGAGCATGACGTGGTTTTAAAGACCTGTTCACAGTACATCAACCTTCTGCTATCAATGCAAAGCACCATCACACATGTATAAGCACAGGCTCAGATACGCACAAACACTTCTTGTAAATAGATAGCTCTTCAAAAACCCACTTTTAAGTGCACGCCTTCGATTCTCCTCTGAAATTCACAACACTCTGTCTGTCTGGATCACGTATGAGTGAGTACATCATCGAGTGTACGTGGGATAAGATTTCTGAGTGCGTGCATGTTTGTGTCTGTGTTTCTGTGTGTCCGTGTTGATCTAAAGGATTTTATTCACCTCACATTTTCCTCACCACGCAAGAGCAGACAGAGGTCAATGTGAACCTTTTTCAATCACAACGAAACACACACACACCCACTAACACACACACACACAGACTGCAGACAATGAACTGTGACCTGACGCTCTCTTGTCTCTCTACCTTTTCTGCATTGTCCGTGGTTTGTGGTTCTTTGGATAATGGACTCACAGGCAGACCAGCAGAGTCAGGACATACTGACTGGAAACATGCATTAATAATAGTTAGGTCACTAGCAGTGGCTAGCAGGTCCCGTGCCTGTGTAGCAGTTCTTACTTAAGGTGCTTCTCGAGATGCTGTACACATTGTGACAAATGCAAATGCAGTTTTTTTTTTTGTACCTTATCATTACATGGATGATAACAAGCTTTGACACTGATGTCTTATTTTTTGTCAGACTCAATCATCAGACCTGTTGTAGCTCTGACAACCAGGGCTATTTTCCCTCCACAGCCAGGGAAAATAAGGGTTAAAGCATACGTCTATATTTCAGTCCTTTAGAGTACTTTCAAGTCTCTTCTGAATGAAAATAACACACTATACAGTACATACAGTATAGAATGCTGAACCCCATCCAAGTGCTTCGTATGGTATTAATAATAAACTGCCAAGCATCATTAAATTGAAATATATATGAAGTGAATCAGTGCGCAAGTAGTTTTTATGCAAGTGTGTATATTTATCTAGGTGGGTGGTTGAAGGCTGTTGGGGGGCCTATAGCATTGGAGTAGGTGATGGGAGCATCTGGAACAAAGCTGGGTGGAATGAGGCAGGCCTCCATGTGGGTGACAGTGTGTCGAGAAGCACGGGGGAAAAAGAGAGAAAGTGTTTGTGTGTGTGTGTGTGTGTGTGTGAGCAGGTGCATGCATGCAGCCTATATATATTTATTTGACAGTACAGTATATTAAGCAGAAACAAGCTTTTCCATGTGTGATGAGCATCAGACCATTTCTGAGTTTTTGATGTTTAGTATGTATGTGTCATATTCCCAAATAAATGCTGGGGAAAAGGAAAAAAAAGGACAAACAGTCCATATGCTAACTATCCAACATCAATCTTAATTTCTTCTTCTTTCTTCGGTATATGTGATAACTTCACAAATCAGTTAAACTGCTTTTAATAAGCAGTTACGCAGTTCCTCGCGCAATTCAGTCAGAGTTTGAAAGAAATCCGTTTTACAGTTTGTTGCAGGGAGTTTTACATATTTATTAGATATCTTAGAAGGTCTTTCAATGCATAAAGATGTTCAACAAGCTGTTTCAAGTTTTCTGGTTGCACAATAAATAGGACGTGCACTGATGGCATGTTTGCAATCACATGACTATTATGATGATTATGATATGATAATTCCATGTAATGCATGAAAAGGAAATAGAAAAGGAAACAGAGGAGTGTGACTACATTAATGGTTGAATGAACCTGCAGGCAGCAGGTGCCCCCAGAAAACAAACTTATGTTGGATGTGATCCCACAACTTGATTTGCCCGGCGTGGACACGATCGTCATCATGAATTACCTCGTCCTCAAGATCTCCTAATGTTACTGACATTACACTGTGACTATATCGGATTTTAACTATTTTGCGTGCAGTCAGGCCTTCAACTGAAACGACCACCGTCTGTACATGGTTGTACTGCTGCCAGCTAATATTACTAGCTAACATCAGCTAACTTTAGCTACAATTTCCTGCCTACTAGGTCAACCATTCCCAGAGGTCTGATGAAACGCTGTTAAAAATCTGGGTCATGGGTATAAACCGGGGGAAGGTGTCACACCACATTGGCCCTCATTTATCAAACTAATGTACAAACCAGCGCAGACCCGAGCGCAGAAATCATTTAACAATAGGATTTGCGTGTGATTCATGAAATGTTTTTATCTCGCCAATCAAAGCGTAGAAAATGATCGGGTGTTGATAAATGAAACCAATATATACTTGGTTTAGAGGCCTTGCCTCTGGAGATTAAGATAAGGAGAGACGTAATATGGCCAAAAAGAGAAATTTTATCTGAGCTACAAATGGAAATGCTGACGTTGCGGATCCAATTTAACCATCCGGCTCTATTTGGCAGCCTGAAAAGTGGCATCAAAGGAAGTTGGGAAAACGCAGGGGGAAAAGAAATCACTGCTGCGGTACAGTGTTGCAGTGGACAATTAATAAACCACTTATGCATCTATAACATGTACTGACCTATGGCTTACATTTATAAATAATACTGTTGTAAATTTGTTTCGGAAATGAGGGTCAATGGTATTGCGAGGCACTTTTAACAATACTTAAAGATTAACATTTAATATTAGTTGAATCCATACCTCCAGATGGAAGACAGAGGGTTTTAATCCACATCTGCCACTGTTTCTCAGTGGCATCATTTTCTTTCTATTCCCGCCTCTCCTACCTTTTTGCTGAAAGTGGCCTTTGATAATTCCCAATCTGAGCGATTGAAACAGCTATAAATAATGCAGATCACAGGCATTCATGCAGTTGTTGGTATTCTTTGCCTCGAGTTGCCTGCCCTTCATCTGGACAGCGCACTGATGCACAATGTCATATGCAAAGAAGCCGTATGCGGAAGTGAAGACACACCAACGATCAGATAAAGCAAATGCAATTTTATTGCATGGCTGAACTCTTGTAATACCGTGCTCATATGCTTTAATAACAGCTACAGTGTGTATGTTAGATACAACCAGAAAGTAAAGAAGGAAAAAGTCTTACAACACTGCAGAAAATGTCAAGGACTTCCCTTTGTATTACTTATGATTTAGTTTCGCTTATTTTTAGTTTCATTGACGCTGGTTACCTGGTAACAAGAATCTTTTGTACAATTCATTTTTTTTCCCACCAATATATTTGTAGTAGTTATGGATACAAGTCAAAAAATTTAACTGGACAAAGCTTCACTTGCACAATTCAGCAAGCACCCCACTCTACCATTACAGGCCCAAACATGGCACTGTATCCAAAACCACTGCAGTAGTATTAGTTCAGTGGAACAGAATGAAAAGGGATAGAAACCTCCTGTGGTAAATCAAGTGATATGGATAATGAGTTAGTCTTGGTTAGCCCCGTTAAGCACTAAATTGCACTTTAATGAGTGAGCCCTGGCCACATGCGTTTGACCTTGAAATGGGAAATAATACATCACATGACTGATAAAGACACAGGGGCCGATAAACTGTTGCTTTTCGCCACAGTGTGCAGCAGCAGCAGCTTGCTTTCACACCATCTACCTCTGACACAGAGTCAATTTGAGGGAATTAATGGGTTTAAGATCCTGATACCTCAGAAGTTCACACAGAATGTGCTGCTTATTATGGGATGTTATGATGGCTGCTTACATGCTGCAGAAGATGGTTTGATCTATCGCATTTTAAAGGTCACTGCTGATACCTGCATCTTTGGACTGAAGCTGGTGATAGTGGTGATATTGTGCTGATATTTCACTGTTTTCAAGTCAGACACTTACATGTATCTAGTCCCTCCAATAATTAATAAACTAGTCCATACCCATTGGTAGCTTTGTCACCTTCTATCTATGCCAATCCTCAATGCCTATGTGCAGTTTCACATAGATTGGCCACGTCAGTGAGTAGAAAAACGTGGGCTCCCATTTTGTTTGATCGGGTCAATAATGGAGTAGTCTCTCTCC
>NC_065507.1:17760930-17797916 GCF_006386435.1 Epinephelus moara | reverse complement strand
GAGCCACGCCCTCCGCAATATTCATTGCCTTATAGAAGCTCAGTTTTAGTAAGTTTTCCAACTTCTGCCAAGAGGGAACTTTAGATATTGGTCCCTAGATTATGTTCACCCAGTTTCATGCAGATCAGTCAAACTTCCTAGGAAGAGATCGATTTTAAGTGTTTTGGAAAAAATTCAAAATGGCGGAAAATCTATATAACCGGAAGTTATGGGTTCTTAAGGCAAATTTGTTCCTCATGAGGAGAGGCATCTCTGTGCAAAGTTTCATGTCTCTATGACATACGGGGCATGAGATATGCCCATTCAAAGTTTGCAATTTCAATCGGTTGCTATAGCGACCCCCTTTGGCCAATTGATGTAATATTGCTTCATTCACATCCTCCCATGACCCTCTACCACTGTGCCAAATTTCACATGGATTGACCAAGTCAGTGAGGAGAAAAACATGGAAGAGACACACAGACACAGGTTTTGTCATTATATAGTAAGATAAGCTTCTACTGTTACAACTACATTTCAGACTGCTGCACTTACAAATATTAATACTACCATTGCCACCATCAGATATGGACTTACAGTGGGAGGTCGTGGAAGGTTAGACTGGCTGTTGCAGTGAACGACCAGTCCAACATTCATTAAGCTCACATTAAACATGGAACATTATCAAACAAGCTCTATATCATATTCTTCATATCTGATGTGCACATCAAAGAGAAGATATTTGGGCTTATACGAGCATAACATATGATATCCTCAAACTGATTTATCTGCCTGATCATAACACACACACACACACACACACACACACACACACACACACATACAGTACGTGCACATTCCTTCGCACATTCCCACACCCACTGGTGGCGATGAGCAGTCAGTTTGCTGTAGGTCATTGTCGTTTAATTGAATGATTCACTGCGTACGTACTAATGAGCTTAAGGGCCTAATGACGAATGACTGTCCACACACGCACACGTGCCTCACACACACACACACATCACATCAGAGAGGCATCGCTAATACCTGCTGTATGTGCCAATTAAATGCAAAACTAATGAGTCAGATCAGAGAGGTTAAGTTCAAAGACACTGAAGACATGGTCTATTTAGTCATATCTTTCTCTTTCTCTCTGTCATATCTGTGGTCTTTTCTTTCGTCTTTCTTCATGTGAGCTTCTCCTGAGTCTATTTCTCATATTTTATTTATTTATTTTGCCCCAGAACCCTGATTTTTCTCTCTTGCTGCCTCATTTCAACTCTTTAAATCTGCCCCATCTTTACTCCCTGTTCTTTTGTTATATGTTCTTTTGTTTTTCTTTCCATCTCTGTCCTTAGTTCTCCTCGTCTGCATGCTTCCACCACTTTCTATTCTTTAACCTGCCCCCTCCCTGACTCTTCCTCACTCTGCCTCCCCTTCCTCCCCTCTCCCTGATATTTGCACAGCTAAGCAGAATGCTGTTGGCTGCTCGACCCATAATCCTTTTGTTTGGCGTCTTGTTGCCGTTCTCATCATCGTCCCAAATCAATGTTTAATTATCCTGCGACACCCCTCTACCCCCAATTCACCTCCTCCCCTTCCTCACCAGCTCTCTTCTCATCCCCCTCCTCATCCATCCACTGCTCCCATCCGTGCCCTGCCACACCCAGCCTTCAGATCTTCATGGATGTAGGGAGGAGTAATTAAAAAAGACATGACACAGTGTGAGAGAAGGAGCGTAAGGAGAGGGGGGAGGAGAGTGGTAAATAAGATGGAGCAAAGAAAGAGGCAGCGGGTTAGAGGAGGAGACTGGGACAGGAGCAGAAGAAGCAGAGCAAAGAGAAACATGAGAGGATGAGGGGAGAGGAAAAGAGGGGATTTAGATGGTAAGCAGGGATAAGAGACGAGAGATGGTGGATAGATTGCATCCCGCACCACTCAATGAAATATGAGTAAATAAACTCTTCATTAATGATTGAGTTTCCATCATGTGCTTGCACAAGATTAATATTAAATCACGGTTTATCTATGTTTAAAGCCGCCAGCAGCGTTGAACTCAGACCTCCTTATGTGACAGCAGCGGTGAGAGGCGGTAACATCATAACATATGCAGTGGTTCATAGTGTCAAATACGAATATTCAGAAAATGCTTTGATTTATTTACCAATTTCTTTAATCACTGACACCTCCACATTGTGAAATTATTCAATATTTTCAGGCCATCTTCAGTGATTATTGGGATCAATAGAAAATCACAACAGGTTCCGGTCTTAATTCACACAGAAAAAGTCACCAGTGTGTTCTGATGGAGATTCGAGGCGAGGGCTGTGCATGATTGAAGTGAGCAAAGCTACGTTGACATTTAAAAACTCAAGCTGTTAACCTACAAAGTGCCCTTTGTTTTGTGACTACGAAAACAGCTCGATGAAATATTTAATTCACACGATACATGGAGCGCCACACTTTTTCACTTGGAGTTTAATCGTACAGTCCAGGCATGCACATGCAGGTCAGCTTAATTACAAAAAAACACTCCAATTATAATGCTGGTTACAAAATGTATTTGTATTCAGTTGCTGATTGTCAGGAGACATTACACACCCATACACTAAAATAGGATCGTGTGTTGTTCAGTCCCTTTGTGTGGAGCTTCAGTCAGCACCATTCCACCAGTAGGAAGCACTGTCACTACTGCTTGCTATATGTACATAGTGAGTGCAGGGATGTTTTTTTTTTTATTCATTTATTCAACATGATTTGTCAATTGGATTCTGAATTATTGCAGAAAACATTTCAGTGGCCAACAAAAGTTTATGAGACTTGCATGTATTTTTCCGGAAGGATAATCTCCACAAAGCATAAATGTAATCATCAAAAGTACAAAGCTAGTGTTGGCTAGAAGCAAACTACACTACAGTTGTATGACTTGACATTGCCACCCAACGAGGCTGTAAAGCTAGGGATGGGTACCGAAACCTGATATTTATTTAAGCCCAGCGGCTAAATTTCCAAAGACCATAGTATTGACAAGCGCCGACGTTATCGGTTCTTTTAACAGTACTTTTTAATATTTTGGTGTAATTCATTATCACCCTGCAGCCTCTGACCTGGGCTCTGTGCCGGGGCTGACCTCTTCCACATACACACACATACACACACTGGTGCGTCAAAACAGACACCCCCATTATTCTCTATTTACAAACCCACACCAGCAGCGTGTTGACGCGAGTAGATGTGACGCACTGCGGCACTTCTCGCTATTGTCCTATTTTCCAGCGTTGCCGCCCTTGAAAAAGCGCTTCTTTTTCCAGAGAAAAGCCTATTTTGTACTTCCCAGCTCCCGTAGTAGCAGCTCTGTTGAAGAGCAGAGAAGAACTTTGGCGCCATCTATCGTTTGTATTACAGTCGTCCTTTGGTCTGGTCTGGTTGTCGTGGTCGACCGGTGTTGTGTGTTTTCTTTCTCTTGCTGCGTCTCCTTCCTCGTCTTTTGTTCTAATTGGCGGTTGGCAACCAGCTAGTCACATTACCGCCACCTAGCGGAGTGGAGTGTGCAACAGAATTCCGGTTGACGCCCCGCAGCACTACGCTTTCTGTGTGCGTTGGGGGCGGCACTTGACTCGTGTCAATGACGCCGCCATCATGTGACGCAGCCGGTGTATTTTGGTCTTCACACACATACACACATGGCATGGAGTAAAGTCAGTGAACAGCAGAGCGGTCGAGGTGGAAACCAAGTGAAGATAACTCAAAAATTACTTGAGTTGATGATAGCTACATTCATGACTGTAAGTGCAATTAAAGCAGGACAGGAGGACAGAGGTCAGGAGGAATGACTTATAGTGACTAATAACTTAACTCAATATTGTGATGTCAGGAATATCATTTTATATATGATGTTGCTGTTGCTCTAGAAACAACATTTAGTTATATTTCAAGTATTCAATAATCTTGTTCTGAATTTCTTCTTTCTTCTTTTGAAATCAATTTATTTTCTAAAAAGCACTTATTTAGAAATGAGAAAGAACCGATAATAGTACCGATAACGAGAATCGATAAAAGTAGTAGTATCAATAAAATCTTAATGATACACATTCCTATGTAAAGCCATGTTTTGTGAGTTAACATCCCATTGTCTTATGTACCAACTTGTTAGCAACCATCTTCTTTAAGACATGTAAAACCCTCAAAATTCACCAGTGTAGTATTTACTGACACATTTTGTGGCAGAATGTAGCAGAACCAAACGTGAAAATCTCTTAAACCACAGACCTTATATCTGGCATCTTACCAAAATCCCATTCAACCAACCCACTGACTTTGAGATGAGGGAACCAGAGGTGCAAACACGCTAACTCATTTCCATGTTTCAGGGCTCATTCCTGCACCACCCTTCTAGCTTCAAAACCCATCACCTCATAATGGGCAAGTGTTGAATATACAACCGTATTCTTGTAGCAAGCACGACCCAAAGGAGTTGTTTTTTAACTGGCTAATCCATCTATCTATTTTCTGCCACTTAGCCGGGTTCAGGTCGCATTCATGTGATTAATTACATAATACATACTGCCGGGAAAGTCCTGGAAAAATGTGATTTATTATGAGTAATTCTCGGCCATATTGTTCCTACTTACGTTACATCACACTATCATTCTTTGTAAGACAGAGTTGCATTATTTGTGGTATTTAAAAGGATTTAAGTCTTACATTTAACCTGGTGAATCTTCCAGGCATCCTGTTTTGCCCTAGGCATGGGTGGCTAAGCTTTAACCCTTTAATGCTGCACAGGGATTGATTAAAAATGAATGAATGGGGGGGAAAGGAAAGTCGGAGTGCAATTACAGCTGGTACTGCATTAAAAAGCATGTCAGTCTTGCTGTTTCCCTTTCATTTCCACTTTGTATGATAAAAATAAGCCTGAGAACATCAAGATAAGGATCAATAGTAAACAAGACAAGTCGAACCAACCCCAAATCAGTGAAACCCAATCCAATATATTGAGTGTATCGCAGTCCAATTTGGTTCAGCAGTAAGCCAGGATGAGATTACCAAGTATTAGGCATTTTTGTCCTTGTCCTATTTGCAACTGCTTTGCAATGGACTCTAGGTAATGCCTGTGCATATTAAATGTACAGTACATATACAGCAAGTTTCACAATTATTATTTGGTTACTTTGTTTTCTCTCTTGAGGTGTAATTGACATTGATCACGACTTGCTCCCAAACCTGATTGAGGTTGTACCCTGTTTTCCTCCATCGCCTTGGGTGGGTGTAAGGGTTAAGGGTTATTAGCGCTTATGTGTAGGATTTGAGACGGGATCCAGGGAGTTCAGCCACTTAACAGAGGTTAAGAAGGAAAAGATTCAAAAGTTTCCAGCAGTAAATACTTCTTTTTCTGGTTATTCTCTCTCAAAATGAGAATAAATATAATATTGAATAAAATACACAAAAAGGCAAATATCAAAACTCACTACAGCAGGAAAATATTTTTAACCTTGTTTGCCAACTTTGCATGCAGTAACAGCTATTTATTAACATATTCGGAAACAAAAATAATTAATTTCCTACATCAAAATTCAGTTCCATTAAATTTTATTTTCTTAAAACGTGTGTATTTTGGTTCTTTTTGTCCTCATGCGTGGTGCGTGATCAGTCCAACCTTGAATGTATTCCTCTCTGTACCTCCTGTCTAATAAATCCGCCTTTATCCTGCTAAATAAAGGAAAAAATGGTCTTTTAAAATGTGTCCCTGGTGTTAAAATGTATTAATTTATTCAGAGTAGAAACGGGCCTACTATAAATAAGTTTGTATGCATGCATGTTTGATACAGATCAAGAACATGACATTTCAACCTATAATGAGGAGCACGTCTGTTTGCAGGTCATGTGAAACATGATTACAACAGAGGTATTGATGTTATGCTCTGTAGATGTGTTGGATATCATTGTATGATCCATTCTCTTCCGGTTGCTATAGACTTGAAACGTAACACTGATTGCCTCTCTCCCCCTCTGCCTTTTCTTCCCTCTTCCTGTCATTCTTTTGCTTCGATATTCTATTATTCATACCCTCGTCGTCTTACTCCTTTCTCCGCTGTCTTTTATTTCCTTCAATCTTCTAATCCGAGATTCCCTCTATAAATAAACAGACACATGCCTCCACACGTACATATACAGTGATCCGGTATTATCCTGTATCAGGTCATGCTTTATTGTTCAAACGGTGCACGCTGTTACATGGATCTGCAGTATTGGTTGTTTCGCAGCTGCATTGAGCTCCTGTCCTCGTACTTCGCTCAGTCTCTATCTCTATCTATTGCTTTTTTAATCAGTTTGACCCCATTAAGATTCCATGGGCGCAAGGCTGAAGCCCCCAGGGGTTAAGCTACATTATATATGTACACTAAAGAGTTTGATTTGTATAATTGCTGTGTATTTTACCTCACAGTGTCAGAGCACAATATAATTAGCTGTGGATATTAGATAGTCTGACCCAGAGACACAGGGGGGTTATTTATGGAATACACGGTGAATTTGAAATACAACTGACCCCTTAAAATGTCTGTATTAACCCATTTATTTATTTATCTATTTATTTAGTGCTTATCTGTGTTCAGCACATATGGAGTTACAGTATTTATAACGAGTAGCAATTGTTAGAATACAAGCAAAGAAACAACTTTATCTTTGTGTAGGCAAAATATATACGTATATTCCAATTCTTACAGCTGGAGTGCATTATAGTTACAGAGGCTGGTATCCAGGATGCTATCCAAATGTTACCAACACATTCGCACTCCAAACTCGTCAAATACAGACGCTTGGTCAGCAGCCCTATGCATCAAACCACAATGCTCTATATACCCCTCCAGCATCAATTTTTAACATTGAGGGATTAAGTGTCAATTTATGTTCCTGATTCCTATTCTGTTTTTAAAATAAACTAGTTTTCACAGGAAAATAACAATTTCCACTTGTTAAATGCATGCAGTCTGTTTTCAAAATAAATGTAGAACTTAGGTAAAAAACTATGTTTTAAGGTGTACTTCCTTAAGTTTGGGCGACAAAACAGCATGGTTAGGTTTAGAAAAAACATGGTTTGGCCTGAAATAAGCATGGTTGTTACTTCCATAATTCATGGCATGATATTCTACACATACTAGCACACCACGGTGTTACTGAAATAGCTTTATTGACTTTTGGTTTCACATGAGAAATGAACAGCAGTCTAACAGGTGAAAGTCCAGAGTTTGATTGACCCAACCTCCTTCTCTCCTGCCCGCTCAATGCAGATTTTTATTGCTCTTTACACTACAGAAGTTGCAGGGGTGTCAAAAAACGCAGCCCCCTTGTTCATACAGCTTCTAAAGGGTGCCTCTGTGCATCAGTATCTGACGCACTTACGCACTTAGGGACACTTAACAAGCGTCGGTGTTTGTTGAGCTGGGAGTGAGACCGGGTTGCTGTCATAGACGTTTAAACCTAGTTTCCAGAAAAAATCTGCAAAAGAAATCCTATGTTGATAGATGAAAATGCTAAATGAAGAAATTATCTCATGGGTTTCCATAAAATTAATTTGAGTGTGCAAAAGGAAAAAAAAAAGGTGACCTTTTAAGGTGACACCGACACCAGGCAGTCATTTCTCATTTTCAAAATCTGATGTCATTCTCTCTGATCAGATTCCTTCATAGCTGCACTAAAAATTCTGCATCTTAGATCAATGTTACGTTTTCACGCCTTCATGTGGCAGGTGATTTTATCCAAAGTCATGCACAAATGTAGGTACAATCCAAGCCACAGTAGATCAAAGAGAAGCCTCAGAGTAAGTGCCTCAACGTTTTCAAGTGCAATGAGGTTGAAGTAGGGCTATCACGATTGTAGTTCTGAATTGAAAATAATTTAAAATGAGCTTTTGATTTAAATCATCAAAACTAAAAGCAGGACCAGTGATCAAATGCCCCCCACAAAGTGCTCTTATGCAACTGTCCTTTAAACATTTGATCCTGATCAATAAGGAATGATCGATTCCCAAACGTGGTCAGTATTTGACCTGTTTTAGAAGCTCCTTAACAAAAGAACACCTTGCAACCTTGACATGAATATTTCATCAGCATTACTGAATAATTACTGTACAGTATTACAGAGCACTAATCAGGTATTCATAACAACTGCCTAAGCCATGAGTACATGGAGATTAAGGTTGCCATAGGCAGCGAATTGTTTCAGGAGCCCTCAGACCTCATAAATCCGAGTGAAGGGTGGTGTTGCTAAGGAAAATCTACATTGCGTCTGCCTCCAGTACAAACCTACACATTCTCAGTTAGTTCAGCTGATCAGTTTCTGGTGATAGTAGCTCATATGTCACTGTGTTAAAGTGTTATTCTGTTGTGGTGCTCCATGTTTAATTATCAACCCCGTCCGATCGTAAAACATCCAGTTTTTGGCTCTCCCACTGCCATAAACTTGAATCATGACCTTGTTAATTTGTTAAATGCACTGCGATAATTCAAAGATTTATTCCGCCCTTCACAGACATCAGTCATTACATTCAAAATGTAGTTTAATAATCCTCCCATAAAACACACTCATTATAACAGCTTAGCAACCCACATAAGACCTGAAATATCGTCTTCGACTCAGGGATGCATTTCTAACAGTTTTCTTCAACTTTTCTGTTCCTGCGATGCTGATAGTGAACAATATTTATAGTCTTGCCTCTAATGTCAATGCCTGCCTGACATTTAGATGTAATTTTTCAGCTGTATTCCCAAGAATGTCCTCTGTCTTCTCTCCAAATGACATGCGGCAGACAAATATAGCTTTCAGTGTAGTGTTCTTTGATCCTCGTTTACATAAACATTTTTTAAGCATTCGCTTGATGCTCCTATCTGGACTGACTTACAATAACTTCAAAGAGGTGCATACATTCATTTTCATTTCACTTTTATTCATTAATTTTCATGTTATTGAGATGCAAGGCAGAGAGTGGAAAATAGGGCAGAGGGAAGAGTGAGAAGCGAGGAGGAAAAACCATAAAGAGAGAGATGCAAGAACCATGGAGAGGAGTTACAGGTTAGAGTTGAGGACAGATGAAAGAGAGGAGGGGAGATGGTGGAAGGGAGAGAAGGAGAGTGACTCAGGGAAAACAAAAAGAAAACAGCGAAGGAGTCTGGAAGGGCAAGGAGCAAGATGAAAAGAGAAGGAGAGAGGACAGGGAGAGGGGCAAGGATGAGACAAAAGGTGGAAGGAGAGTGGGAGATAAAAGAAAAATGAAATAAAGCAGCAGGGGAGAGTAAGGTGGTTGGATGGAAGGAGGGAACGGTGCCTCATTAGGAGGGAGGACCCTGCCTCGGCTTCACACAGAGGACCTGCTGTCAGGGGTCCCACTGAACGGGCTTTAAAACATAACTGAATCACCAACCTCCTGAACACACACACACACACCATGTCTTATTCAGTGAGACTGAGAGTGGCATGTGGAACCAACTCAGATGAATTACTAATAAGAAAACAGGAGTGGCTCTGCACAAATACACACATCAGGAGTTATACTGAACTTTAGGAAACGCACCTGGACAGAGTGCTGCCAGTGTGAAACAATCAAAGTGAAAGAGCTGCTGAGTGTTCACTTTTTCCTCAGCGGTATCGTTGTCTTGTGTTTTTGTATCACGGATATGTGGTGATATGTGGCTTCGGCCTGGATATGTGTCAGTAAAGTAAAACAAAAACTCAATTTTGGGTTTCCTCTTGGTGGAAATGAATGAAGAAGAAGTCTGAATGCTTGTAAACAAAGGGGCTACGATGCACTTCTGGGTGACCAGCGCTATCAGAGAACTGGCTCGCCGAGTTTGGAAAGATGCCCAGACAATGGGCTGTCTGGGGCTCTAACAACTCTTTTGTGCCTGGAAATATGTCGAGTTTGTTTTGTGTTCCTTTGGAGAAGACTACAACAACATGGAAACAGTTTTTTTATTGGAATAAATAACTTAAGAGAGGGTAATGCCGAGTCAGGGTTAAAGCTAGCTGTCCCAATTATGGTTAAGGGGCTGTCAGCCAGCTGAGCGTTATGTACACTGGACAGAAATATAACAGCAACACTTTACTCCCATTTTCCACAGGTTGCAGTTAGAGATCTAAAACTTTTTCTATGTACACAATAGACTCATTCCTCTCAAATTTCGATTGCAGATTTGTTAAAACCTGTGTTAGTGAGTGCTTCTCCTTTTCCGAGACAAATGACATATCAAGATGCTAAAATGTATTCTAAAACTTGCACTTTTATTGTGAAAAAGGACATTTATTAAGATTTCACATCATTACAGACATGCATTTTTGGTCACAGATACCCTAAAGAATCAGTCAGGATCTAGTGAGAGCACTATTTGCCTTAATAATAACAATGCATTTTATTTATAGGTGCCTTTCAAAGCACTCAAGGACACCTTACAAGACAGTTAAAAAAACAAGCAGCAATGTATCCATAGATAATGAAATCAAACAACTCCATAATATACTCTCTCTGGCGTATGTCCTTGGACCTTCAGCTCCGTTGCAGCAAGCCAGTCCAGTGTGTCATCGTCCAGGTCAATTAGACCGTTCCACAGTCTGTAGTGGATCTCCGCATTCACAGTGGGCACTGTCCATGAGACCCCACCTCTGCATTGCTGCACCAAAGCGTCCCACGCCTGTCCTCAGGCAGTTTGAGGATTGTCCACTGCTTTCGGGGCAGGTGCTGGCCAAGAACATCTGTGGGGTCTTTGATGTAGTGGTGAAGCCTTGACGGTTCTGCTGCCTGCCACTGGCCCCTCCATCTTGCCTTGACCCAGGAAGCCTTGGTGGTGAAAGTGGAGAGGGAGTCAACATTGCGAATGTCGTGGGGGAGAGAGTTCCAGAGGCGGGGGGCAGAAGAGGATCTAAGAATAGGGGAGGGTGTATAGATATAAAGGACTTCAGACAGGTAGGAAGGGGCTTGATTATGATTGGCCTTAAAGCAGTGCAACACTCCTTTGTTACATAGAGTTGATCAGGTTTATGATTGTGGCCTGTGGACTGTTGGCACACTCCTCTTCAATGGCTGTGTAAAGTTGCTGGATATTGGCAGGAATTGGAACATGCTGTTGTACACGCCAATCCAGAACATTCCAAACATGCTCAGTGTGTCTGGTGAGTATCCTGGCCATGCAAGAATTGGGTTGTTTTCAACTTCCAGGACCTGTATACAGATCCTTACAACATGGGGCTGTGCATTATTATGCTGCTACATGAGGCCATGGCCGCAGATGAATGGCATTCAATAAAATGCAACTGTGTTCACTGCCCATAGCTTATGTCAGCCCATACCATAACCCCACCACCACCACCACAATGGGGCACTCTGTTCACAACGGTGACATTAGCAAACTGCTTGCCCACATGACACCATACATGTTGTCTGCCATCTGTTTGGTATAGTGTGAAACAAGATTGTGAGGAGAACAGACACCATCGACGTTGTCAAGTTGGTTACGACAATGAACTGCTGTCAGGTCAAGACCCTGGTGAAGACGATGAGCATGCAACTAAGACAGTGACTGACAGTTTGAGCAGAAATTCTTTGGTTGTGCAAACTGATTGTTGCATTAGCTGTTCGGGTGGCTGGTTTCAAATGATTTTGTAGGTGAAAACACCAGATGTGGAGGTCCTGAGCCGTTGTAGTTGTTGTGAGGCTGGTTAAATGTACTGCCAAATTCATGAAAACGATATGTGTAATGGTTGTGAAATGAACATTCAGTTCACGGTCAACAGCTCGTGTGGACATTCCTGCAGTCAGTATGCCAATGAAACACTCCCTTAAAAATTATGACATCTAGGGCATTGTGTTGTGTGATCAAACTGCACATTTTGTGGCCTTTTATTGTCACCCACCCAAGGCAAACCTGTGTAGTTATGATGCTGTTTAATCAGCATCTTGATATGCTACATCTGTCAAGTGGATGGATTATCTTGGGAAAGAAGTGCTCACCAACAGATTTTCACATTTTGTATGCACGGGAAAAAGTCCTAGATCTGTAATATAAGTATGGATGGAAGTTGAGGATGTGCAGATTTTATTTCCATATGAATCAATCTGAAGGTGACAAAATAAGAGTGCAAAAATTAGGTCCTTCTGACTTTGATGATCCCCTGACCTTTCCTTTGGTGTCACCATAAGGTTAGCTTTTGTGATTAATAGTAAAATATATCAACACATACAGTCACAAATGGACTGTCATGAAATTCATCATATTGGCGGAGCACTTAGAAGATAATCAAACTTGACTGTCTAGAGCAGTAGTTCCCAAGGGGTCCAGAATTCTTCTTAGTCATTAGTTCAAGGTCTACATAGTTTAATGTACTTAGAGTCATACTTGTGTTTGGCCATGTCTTTGAGCTAGTTTGCTGTCTCTGCTAACTAGCTGTCCATTAGTCACTCATTCTACAGAAGGAAACAGCACTTCAAAATAAAAGCTCTGTGTTGGAAATTCACTGCACTTAAGTTTTTTTGTTACAAACAACACATTCGCAAGTCACTTGCTGTCCCTTCAGAATGGACCCACGACCCACTTTTGGACCACGACCCACCAGATGAGAGCCACTGGTCTAGAGAACGTAAAGGTCATAACAAGGTTTCCACAGATGAACATGTGGAAACATCAGCATGCTAGCATCGCTACTGTGAGCATGTTAGCTCGCTGATATTAATATTTAGCCTCACACTGAATCTGTTAATGTACACACTAATATTCCATTATTTTACCAAATATGACAATACTCTTAATTTGATACGGGTCATGTAAATATTCTGTTTGGACTTACCATATTAGGCCTCCTCGTGATGCAGCATTTTCTAAATAAAAGACATAGGAAATGCTGATACCAGTCAGCATATCACCCTCTATTTTGGAAATTAACATTAAATATGAAACCGTGTTACAAGATGTCATCACACTCTTTGAGAACATCCTCAGCACCTCTAAAAATACTCTGTTATGAGAACTGACATTCTGTCATGTTTCGCACACCTGTTGCACTTTAGAACACGATAATGAAGTATATAGTGTCATTTTCAAACTCCACATCTTGCATGATGACTCCATAAATGTTTTACCTTCTCTTTATTTAAAGTCTGTAGTGTTTCACATCACTGTGCTTAGCAGCTGTTCATGAATAAAGACACTTACTGTTTGGTATTGCTACTAAGAAGAATGCCAATGTGCATGAAGTGTTAGAAGGTCAGGTGCCCTTCATGTCAGAGGCAAGTTGATTCTGATTGTGTTGTTCCAAAGCTAAGCATTTTATGTGTCTCTCGTGTCCTGAGCTAATGGCCTCACACGGGCACTGAGCAATCACTGGTAATTGTTGAAAACAGCGTCCCGTCACTGCTAATAGGCCGATGTCTCAGTAGCGGCCTCTTTTAATTGGCCCATTTGAGTTTGTTACACTCCGCTGGGGTGTGTACTGTATGTGTGTGTGTGTGTGTGCGTGCGTGTGTGCGCACATGATGTCATTCACGCTCATGTGTGGGATCTGTCATTAATTGCCGAGGCTTATAATAAGTATTTCTCTCTCACCGTCCTTCATGTCTGTGTCTGTTCTTCCTCCGTTTTCCTGTGTCACACGCGCTCTCCTACTTTGTCTGTAATTCTCTCTACCTCGTCTCTCATCTCCGTCTTATGTCCGCCTCTTCACTTTTACACAGCAGGAAGCTACAGTAATGACCAGCTCTTAAATAATCACCACACACACACACACACACACACACACACACACACAGCATATAAAGGTGTGAGTGCTTATTATGAGGTTCATAAACAAGGAGACAGAGAGAGCAAGGACATAGAAGAGGTGAAAGTGGGATAGCTGGAGAAGAGAGGCATTAGTCTGCAGAGGAGAATAATCATAACCTACTAACTCCTTACTGCACTGCCTGTGCTCATAATTTACATTTGTGAATGTGTGTGTTCATGTATATTTCTATGTCAGCATGTACTGCACACACAGACCAGCGAGCAACCAAATAAATGCTGATCCAGCCTATCGTGTGTATACATGCATGCACGAGTGCCTGTCTATGTAAATGTGTGTGCACATAATGATGAGTGATTTTTTTTTTCCTCTTTAATTATTCAAAGACTGGTGTGTGCATGTGTGAGTGTGTGTTGTTTCGAGCATGTGTGTGTGTGTGTGGAGGTCTTTGGTGCTGTCTGTGTGGATGCATTTTGGTTTAATGGTGTTACTGCTGACAGTGCATTTGCATAAGCCAAGTAGATCATTTGCAAGGACTGTATGTGTGAGGGTGTAAACATGTAACCAAGCCAGCTCCCGTCATTACTTAACATCAGTATTAATTTTTTTTTTTTTTCTTTTCCCTGATGGAAGTATTCAGCCAGCTGGAAAACAGAGTCTCCCTTTCTCCCTCGTTTTTACTTCTTATTCTGGTAACACTTTACTTGAAGGTATCTACATAAGGGTACCTGTCATGAACATTATGAACATGTCATTAACGTTTATGACTGCTGTCATTAAGTGTCATTCAGTGCTTGAAATGACATGTTGACATTGTGTGTAAATGTGTTTGGGATGTCCTTATAATGACAACTTGACATAGCCTGAGTGTCAGACTGAAGCTCCCAGAGCCTTCAGTCTGACATCGCCTCCATTGAAGGCGATTTTACAAAGGGGGGGAATTTGATTTTTCCCTAACCAATCAGTAGAGATCAACGACTCACCCAGAATCTGACGTCATTAGTATCCATGCATCAGGGGTGCCGAAAACAAGCGAGCATTGCCCGTTTAAAATGTCTCCGTCGTCGTGCACGCCCAGCTGCACCGCCGTTAAATCCAGTTTAGCAGCTTCCTTAATTTGGTCCTCCATTAACGTGAGTAGTGGCAAAATACCTCGATAACATCGTTAATGTGGTCTGTAGGATCTGTAGTGGTAGCCATTGTTGCTATCCTCACCAGTTACCCACCGGCGTACAGCTTGACATCAGCGCGGCACTGATTGGCTTTTCGCTAGACCCGCCCCCACCCCCGGCGTTCATTGGTCCGTCCATAGTTTGGATGAGATAAATCGCAAATTCATTGCAGTATGCCAGACCAGAGATGCAAGCCTTCTCAGTTGAGTGGGCGAGGTCTATGGTCTGGAACCAGGCTAAACTTGACATTAACAGGATGACATTACCAGAAGATGTCTTTGTCATAACTACTTGACATTAGCAAGAAATGCACCTCTTTTTGTGTTTATGACAAGGTGACATAGTGATTATTATTGTCATGACAAAGACATCCACTGGTAATGTCACTTTGATTAATGTCAAGTTGTCATGATAAGGACATCCCAAACAATGTCAACTTGTCATTACAAAAACTGAATGACACTTAATGACAGCAGTCATAAACGTTAATGACATGTTCATAATGTTTTTGACAAGTTAATCACACTGTCATGTCATAGTTATGTAGATACCTTCAAGTAAAGTGTTACCAGAATAAGAAGTAAAAACAACTAGACATTAACCAGGATGACATTACCAGAGGATGTCTTTGTCACGACAATAACAACCATTATGTCACCTTGTCACAAACACAAAAAGAGGTGCATTTCTTGTTAATGTCAGGTTGTTATGACAAAGACATCTTCTGGTAATGTCATCCTGGTTAATGTCAAGTTGTCATAATGAGGACATCCCAAACAAATTTAATGTCAACTTGTCATGACAAAGACAACTTCTGGTAATGTCACTTTGATTAATGTCAAGTTGTCATAATCAAGACAACCCAAACAATGTCAACTTGTCATTACAAAAACCGAACGACACTTAATGACAGCAGTCATAAACGTTTATGACATGTACATAATGTTTATGACAGGTTCATGACCATGTCATGACATGTCATAGTAGTAGCGTCATGTCACTCTTATGTAGATACCTTCAAGTAAAGTGTTACCCTTATTCTTTCTCCCCTTTAACTGCCCATCTATTCTTTCTCTATCTCTGCACATATTTGCAGTGTATCTCCGTCTTCTCTGCACTACTCTGTGCATATTTTTTTCTTCTCATGCATACTTACAGGAAGTTAATGCCTTGGAATTCATTATGTTTTAATGCATGCATCACAAAGCAGGCCAGGGATGTATAATCCAAATAAGAACTTCATATTTTACCCATATGGGGTTCTATGGAGAGCTTTGAAACTTAACATTTTCTATACAGCAGCAGCAGAGCAGCTAATTCAAGTCACTGTCCCAAAAACTTCCAAAATGTTTAGTGCCACAGTTCATCACAACGTACAGTGTGCTGCTATCCAAATATATAGTGTATTGTAATTTGAGTGGGCTTCGCAGGGGCTCAGCTCAGGGACCTTACTCAGCACAGGAGGGACGGTGCATTCAATTAAAGCTAGGCAGCAAAACGTGCTCCACACTGGGTGTGGTTTTCATTTAGCAAGCAGCACTACATTAAAACTGAAGGGGTTTAGCGAGGCTGGATCTTCTGCTTGACTGTATTGAACTGGAAACATGTTTTTCTTGAGCCCCTAAAACCTCCGGCGTGTATCAAGTACAACTTGTCATTGAACTCAAAGTCTATCCCAGCCCTTACAAGACTCTTAAGCCATTAACAAGCATCAGCCTCAGCCCCACTCTCTCCCCCTATGGCCCACTTAGATGGATGTAAAATTAGGCTTTAATCCGCCAGCTGAACTAAATACATGCTCCCCAGTGTCAACACCGCTCATTCCATAATATTTCATTTCTCTCCCCCTCTCTCTTTTACATTTATGTTCCCTGGTTTCCCATTCTAAACTTTTTATTTTTCTCATTCCTTCTCTCCCTTTCGGTAATTCATCTATGATAGATGTACTAAATTTAAGTACATGGCCCCCACTGTCAACACCACACTTTAAATGAATTTAATCTCCTCTCTCTGTCTCGCTGCCTTTGTATCTGTTTCGCTCTTTTGCCCCCTTTCCCTCTCTGTCTGTGGTTGATGGGCCATGGGTGGTTTGCGGATCGATAGTTTTGATAAATGGGAGGAAATCTAGCTGTGGCTCTTGAAAGTTTAACCTATTACAGCTGGTTTAGGAGCTAACTGTTTTAAGTGTCTGTGTCTGCCTGTGTGTGAGTGCTTGTGCCAAAATGACCTACGGAAAGGCAGGAAGAGAAACAGACAGGCGGTATTACTTGGTTGTTGAGAGATAAAATACATACTGGCAGTGGATTCCGGTACCCTGTGGTCACTGTCCACCAGTACAGAGAAGTTATTTGATTATTCTTACATGTCAGGGAAACATGTAGTTTTGGTTGCCGAAGTTGTCATTTTTTCCTCGATTTTGGGTTATAGGCTCTTCCTGCTCAAACATGTCAAGTTTGAAAGATTTTGGTTTAGAAGCTTTTATTGGTGCATTTTCATGTTAGAAAGTGCCACCATACACTATCACAGTCATTCCCTGGCTGCAATCCCTCAATTATATCCCTGTTGGAACATGTTTGGTTGTGTTTAGAAGATTTATTTGTGAGTCTTTGTGACAGAACGTTCCACTTTAGCCCGAATTTATAGTTCTACGTTGAATCGACGCTGTAGCTATGGCGTAGGCTCTGCGTCGATGTACAGTCTACACCGTAGCCTAACGTGCAGCTCCTCAGAAATGTAACTACACATTGCGGTGACGCAGACCTCCTGTCTAATTTTGGAGGCTGAAACCATTTCCCTCAATGGAAACAAAGCTTTTATTTACTTTAATTTCACAGATAAAAACAATAAATTGTGAAGATAAGAAAGATATTAAATATAATTTAAGTTTTGTGTGTGAATTATCCTTCAAGGATTTATACTTTGGGATTCATCCTGGCTTCATATAAGCAAAGGAAATCTCCCCTCGTTACTAGGCTAATTTTATGCAATGTAAAATGTCATAGGCTTGTGCTAATAATGTTAGCATGTTACATTTGATTGGAAAACATGTTTAGTATAAGACAGTTGTTTTGTCAGTGAATCTTGTGAGTTGTAATCGAGCCGAATTTTATAACGTTACCTTTGTTAAATGTTGCTGTTGTTCCTGGCTTCATATGAAAAGAGGAAAAGTCTGCTAGCTGCTAGGCTAATTTATACAATGTAAAATGCCATTGGCTTGTGCTAAAAACATTAGCATGTTGCATTTGTGGGGGAAATGTGTCCAGCAAAACACAAGTGCTTTGTCTGTGAATTCTGCGAGTTATAGTGAAGCCCATTTGTGAACTTGTGTTTAAAATTGTCTCTATTAAGCCATGTTTAATGTGTAGTTTAATGTGTGTTCTGGGTGTGTTTTGAATCAACTAAACTTTACAGCACTTCACAAAAACCCCACCGATGACGAGTGTTTTGGAGGTGTAACTGCAGAGTGACGCAGACACACCACTGCACAAGTATAAATGCTCACAATGGCATGGGCTACGTGCGTAGGCTACAGCATAGGGTCTGCTGCACAAGTATAAATGCTCACAACGGCATGGGCTACGTGCGTAGGCTACAGCGTAGGGTCTGCTGCACAAGTATAAATCCCACTTAACTCCACTACAGTCATTCCTCGGCTGCAATGACAGTGCAGAGATATAGAAGACCCAGAAACACTGACCAATCAGGGCACACTAGGCTTATCTGGGAGGGGGGCTTTAACAGAAAGTTTAACTTATTACAGCTGGTGAAGGAGCTAACTGATTAAGTGTCTCTGTCTGCCTGTGTGTGAGTGCATGTGCCAAAATGACCTACAGACAGACAGGAAGAGAAACAGACAGGCAGTATTACTTGGTTGTTCTGCTGCAAGCTGGTTGAGAGATACAGTACTTATTAGCAGTGGCAACCAATGCCCTGTGGTCACTGTCCACCAGCACAGACAGGCTATTTGATTATTTATTCAGATTACTGTTATCACTCTTGTTTATTCACATTATTTTACACTATTGTGTCACTGTTGCACATTTCTAGCATGCATCCCTTTAGCGCCAGCAGGCAAATCACCAAATTAAAGAAGATGAGAGACGTGGACTTTGCAACTACTTCACAAGAAAATAAATTTAAAAAATAGCAGCACCTTGCCGTGTGTTTCCTTATTTGCATGCAACTTCCATTTTGTTCTTCAATCTCGTGCGTTTCAAGGTCACAAAAATAGCAACATCTCATACCGCTGCTTGTAACAGTGTGAAAAAAGAGCCTGCAAAGTGAATTGGACATGCAGAGACAGACAGAGACAGGTGGGGAAAGTGAGGCAGAGAAAAACACAGAACATTGCCTCAACGTTAGTTACAAATTGTGGCATTAAAGGTGTCTGCAATAGATCTGTTATATTGCATCACTGGGGATGTAAACTCCGTATTAAATGGGCCCCTAGCTAAATTATTTAAGACTGTAGTATTGATCAGCTTTGACGTTACTAGTTCTGCTCTTGGTATTGTAGAAATTAGGAAAATAGATGTCCTGTTTGGACTCTTTACTCTACGAAATTGTTGTCTCACACTTTTTATATCACCAACTCCATTTCTAATCTGCAATACAATTAAGATATTCTTCTATGATTTCTCTCTCCCTCTCAGAGCCTTACATACGTGCAATGGGTTTTGATTTATTTTGGAAAGGCGCAGGTCCTAACAGAGCAACTTCTTTCTGCTACTAAGCAACCAATGAAATCTTGCTGACTAATGACCTCTCTGGTCGACTACTGGGAGCAGCCCTGATACAGTCCATGTATATGAAAATGAAGCAATGTTAATTCTGTCCTTATTTATTTATTTGTTTTTTTTATAACAATGTAAAAAAAAAAAGAACCAATAAGAGTACTGGTAAAGTCCTGGATCGATAAGCAGTATTGATAAGAGTAGTAGAAATCTCCTGTGTCACAGCAGATGCAAAATGAAACTTCACACAAATGACAGAGAAATCAAGCTTGTGCGGAACAAGACAGCCAGCATCACGTGGTGATACGAATGGGAGGGTTCGCTCTCTGTAAGATCTGAGATGGAATTAGAGAGGACAATTCCAAACAAATATAATGAGCTTCTGGCTTAGTAGTTTCATTAATTAGAACCAAATAAAACACACAAAAAGGCCAGAGTTATAGTTCCAGGCTTCTGGCCAAAAAGACAAGCATGTTGACTTTGTCTGGCTTAAGCTGCATGGAAACTGGGTCAGAATATGTCTTGCCATACTGAGGCAGCACCTGTCTCACAAGTATTTTTTATACATTGCTTTTTTATACATATTTTGCATTTAACAGCATTTATCTTCCTTTTAAAAACAATTTCCAAACAGCTTTAATGAGTTTTATTATTTGATATAACTGTGATTGAGTTCTTCCTGCCAGCTCGGTATTGATCGCCTTATTCATAAATCTGTGTGATGTATCTAAAACAGCATGAGTACATTTGAGGCCCTGGTGGTAACCAGATTTCCACAGGATAAATGCCATAATAAGTGTACAGAAAAGTAATGTGACTGTATCCACTTTCTGATCTTAAATAAATAAATAAATAACACGATAGTCCACTCTTGCGCTACAAAGCTTTAGAATTGAAAGAAGTGACTTATTGGAGGTCCAAACAGGAGCGCAGCAGGACAGCTTTTAAAGTAAGTCTCTCGATCAATCTGTGACATTGAACAGAATGTAGCATATATAATGTGTGCAGAATATCCAAGGTTAGCTGCTTGAAAAGTTTGATTTAAGGGTCAAGGGACGAAACTTTTATGCTTTTACTTATTTTCTGTCATATGTATTATGGTACAATGTCAGATGTTCGTATAAAATGTGGCCACAGTTTCAAATAGTGAGGTAAAAATACTAAAAAGTAACTCATGTAAGCAAAAGCCTTAGGCTTCACACTGTTCTGAATACTGTTGCCCCCCCCCCACACTCTCTAGACAAGCTGACGCCAGCTCGTGATGGATTTTTATATGGTCACCTGGCACGTCACTGCTAGTGTCTACATGACACATTTGCAACATGTAGCTACATGCTAAAATCAGTGAAACATGTAGTCTTGGTTGCTGTTGTTTTTTTCTCCTCGATTTTAGATCAAGGGCAACCCGTTCCGGAGTCATTGAAATCCGGCGCTTGGGCAGTGACTTGTGGCGTCAGACGCAACAAAGAAAACTGTCCTTTCACATAGGCATGATTTGCAGCCGGTCACCATTATAACAGCGCTTGGCAGCACAGTGGGACAACAATGATAGTTGGGAGGAAGGGGTGGTAGATGGGTCCAATAAACACCGACTTTCACCCAGGAGAGTGGTGTTCGCGTCTCGTAAGATTGTAAAGCCAGACCCTGGGCTTTTTTTTTCCTAAACCCAACCATGTACAATAGGAAAAAAAAAGTCAACTGTGTTAGACCAACGTAGTGCATTTATTTTGAAAGAGACTGTATGTAAACAGTAAATTTCCTGTGAAAACGCAAGTGTAGGTTGAAAGAAGACAATACATGTAACAGGCAGAACTCCCAGAACGTCAACAACCAATGCACCCAGGATAACTTGCACATCGTATCAGACCAAATGTCAATATGTGACGAGGTCGGAGGCAGTATCTGTTGTATAGGCTATTCCTGCTGGAACACATCAAGTTGTGAATTTGTGAATTTTCATGGTAGAAAGTGCCACCACACACTATTACAGTCATTCCCTGGCTGCAAGTACATTGCTACATGTAGCTACATGCTAATGTCAGGGAAACATGTAATCTTGCTGATTATTTCCCCCGAATTTTGAATTATATTCCGACTGGAACATGTCCAGCTGTGTTTAGAAGCTTTTATTGGGGATTTTTCATGGTAGAGCGTTCCACTCTACTCGGCTACAGTCATTCCTTGGCTCCAGTGACACTGCAGAGACACAGAGGTAGTGTCTCAAAAAGTGAACACTGGTGTTCAAGCACAGACAGTATGAGGAAAAGCACGTGTTTTTTGAACATAAGAGTATGTAAATATGTTCTAGTTAGGGTCCAAAATATATAATAAAATAATAATAATAATAAAAAACTAAAAATGACTATAATGGGTCCTCTTGAGACACTAACTTGAGGGAAGATTAAAACAATGACATAAGCCACTGGTGTTCAGACAGTTGGCTCGTTATAGCCGACAAATAACAGTGATTGTGATTGATTTGTCATAATATGTATTTGGTATATATTTATTGTATCATTTTTTAAATATATATTCTAATCCATGTACATAGCCTCCAAGCATTTAAATAAGACAGCTAACCAAAATGGAGTCATCATCCTTTTCAGCACCATGGACAGCGCTGTTGAGAGGCTCTTAACAGCCATGGGCTTGCACTCGCTCTGTTTTCATGATCATGAGTAGAACTTTAACAGCATTCGGGCAAATGCTCTAAGAAAACACCCCTAACCTCCTACTTTGATTGTTCTAGGGAAATGGAGCCCTAAATTGTTTGAATTATTATCTCAATGAGCCGTGTTTGTCGCTGCTGTGACCTTTTCTCACCATTTTTAATGATGCATCAATTAGTCCCATATTGTATTTCTGGTAAAGACTGTGTAGAGTCCATTGCCTCCATCAAGAAAGACAACATCTCTTAACTATCTTTAGAGCAGAAGTGAACCGGGGAACTGTTACTCATCTTTAATTAGAGGCCACCATCGACATTTACGGATCTTCCTGTGTACTGCTTTCTTGTCCATCACCCAGGATCTTGTTAAAATGTAAATGTGTTAGATGTGTGTCTCTGGATAAACTACTAATATTAGACTGCTTTCAGACCTAGAGTTCACTTGCTGCGAATCAGGGACTAATTTTGGTACAAAGTTATGATATTGCCTAGAGTTGGTTCGTGTTCTCACGGCAGCATTTACAAGCGGGCCAGATAAAATGCCTTGCGTGAGAAAGCTGCTCTTGATTGGTCAGAATCCAGGAAGTAAACAAAACGCTGAAGAAGAGTTCACTTGCAAGATAAATGTGACACTTTCTAATGTCACAATGGAGGGACAACTACGCAGGTTGATCTTAGCGCTGGTCATCGTGGACTATATTGCTGTCATTGTTCATTTTAGTCAAACCATACAGTTTGAAAACGAGGCGCAGCTCCAACTAGAAAACAATGTTTTGATGCATTGGATGTGCTGAATGTGCATATTAAGGCAGTACAGGAGGAGGTGCACATTAATAATCCTCCAGGACTGTAACATGCTCATGTTTAACCCAAACAATGTGTCATGTGACTGCAGTTCGATTGAACTGAACCAAACAGGGCAGGTGTGAAAGCACCCTTCGACCAAATGCCTTTGTCAATGTCAGCTTTTCTTAGTGCCAGAACCCATTTAAAATTGCTAAACAGTTTTCTGATATGAAAACTGCCCAAACACATTTCTTGCACACAACACCACCATTTGCTTAGAGAACTACTCTATTTGGTCTGACAAGATATAGAACAGGACTGATGAACACTGATAGCTAAGTGTGAATATCTGACACATGCTTACTCACAGTTTAGAGATATGCGATAAAAAGGATGAACTGAAACTTTATTTCAGGAGTTTTCTAACTGCACTTATCTTCAAAGTTTGCAATCACTTTTTGCATATTGCTGATCCTATTGGGATGTCATGTGTACACAGCAGAATGTGTTATTTGCTTTCACATGTTTATTCAACCTAAACTTTTCAATTTTTTATAAATGTTTGAAAAGATTTGTTCTGTTTTGCTGTAGTCAACAAAATATTGGATCGTTGTAAACAAAATGCTTCGTGACTGCAGTCACTCGCTAATAGTTGCCCAAAAATGGGTCTCCTCAGGTTCAATGTCCCATTCAGCTCTAATTGTTTGGCCTGCTGAACATTTTGTTCTATAAATTCTTTCTCTGTGTTTATCTGTGGCACACGCTGAACTGAATGACAGATGAGACAAGGACAGAGATGAAGAGAGATAAGAGTAGAGGTTCTGTTCATAATTCAGTGCAGGCAGAGTGACAGATAAGCCAGACTGTCACTGTAATCCACTGCAGGTCTGTATAGACTGCTGCTGGTTTGCTTTAGTGCCTTTTTAAAGTTCACTCAGTGCTTATGGAAACTGACAGATGAAAACATGCATTAACGGCAACTGAGACACTTTTACATGACAGATAGATCACTGTAAATAACCAACATCAACACTCTCTAGAGCACTCCATATTACAGATGGATTGAACAAGGTGCTCAAAGAACAATCATAATGCCAACAATCAAGCTCGACCTCCGCACACCACCCAGGCTCAGCTGCTGTGCTGTTTCCTTTATGCATACATTATGTGTATTCACAGCAGCATTCTCCTGATTGATTTTGAAATGTTGCATCTTTTCCTCGCCCAGGGTGAATGCCCCGGGACTCCCTTTCTATGACTCTGTATATGCCTCTGCTGCTGAAGCCCTAACATCTCTGCCAGTGACTGTACATCTGGCCATAATCAGCACTGATAGAAATGTCTCCCATTGCTGGAGCTCTCTGTGAAGCCAGTGTCGGAAAGCCATTTTCCTACTCATGCTAATGTGGCCCATGAATCCAGTGTATTGATACCAAAGCTGCTCTTTGAACTATGGACTCTTGTGTGTGTGGCTTGCTGGGGACGGCTGAAGGAGGGATTAGGTTTTGACTGTGTTTGTGTGGGTCTAAATCCCTAACAGAGCTAGCTGACCTCAGGGCGGATGGAGAGAAATGAGTTCATCCTCAAGATAAACACACACACACACACACACACACACACACACACACACACACACACACACACACACACACACACACACACACACACACATAGTCTCTCTAACACACAGAAATATAAATACACACACACTTCTCCTCAGTCTATCTTCTTCTCTCACTCTCTCTCTCTCTCTCTCTCTTTCACATACACACAAACACACACACACATACACTGTTTGGTTGAATAATGGCCCAATGAGTGGTGTGCCTATGGGGAAAGCTGTCAGTTTAATTGAATCCAGCATTCTCCATTCTCCCTGCCTGCTAATTGATTCTGTCAGGCTCTTCTGCTTGACAAAGAGACTGACATTCCCCCCTGCTTGGTTATGACTGTCACAGTGTGAGTGACTGTGTGTGTGTGTGTGTGTTTGTCCTTGCACATTATTTACTTACAGGCTACAGGAACCTGTGTGAGTGTCTATCAATGTGTTTTAAGCACATTACTAATTTAGGGGGACAGGACAGTCCAGATGGCCAAGTGTGTGTGTGTGTGTGTGTGTGTGTGTGTGTGTGTGTGTGTGTGTGTGCTGTGTTAACATGCTCAAATGTTTACATATTTTTCCTGGGTCCTGAGACCTGCGAATCCGCTCACTCCACCAAGCTCGAGTTGACTGTTTGGGTGGCATTGTGACATGAAACAGTGTTTTCTTGGTAAAAATAAAAAATGACCAATGAGCGCCATGGGAGGACTCAGTTAGCCAATCAGCATGTGTGAGACTATCGCCATTGTCAAGCCATCCACAAGCACTGTCAGGCAGTGTGCCAGACCCGATGAGGAGTAATTATAACAATGGCGAACTCTGAAGAGAAGTTGGACGCTGATATTGATGCTGTCCAAAACTGACATTTCCTTTTAATATTGCCTGACAGAGTAGTTTGTTCTACTTCGCTTCACTCCACTCTCAAGGTGTCTTCACATAAAGTCCTTTTTTCAACAAACTGAACTCAGTCCTCTTTAAGTGCAACGGTTACTTTGACGTGGCACTGCAGTGTGGTTTCGCTTTCTGATCAAATTTAAAATCGAAGGAAAATCTTTGCGTTTGCTGTGAACTGTTGCTGTTTGATGCACTCTACATTCCACATCTGGAGACCTGTATCTTCCGTGGGCCAAACTACTCCTTGTCCTGCGTTCTTGCAAGCGTAACAGGCAGACGTGGTTTCATCTGTTTTTTCAAGCGTCCCAGTGCCAAAGCATGTGATCTAGAAGGCTAAATACAATGGCAAAGAGTAAAGTGAACCTGGAGCGCTTTGTGTTCACAAGGCACAGGTTGAGTGAACCGTACTGTGGACTTGAAGCAAACTGACTGTCTGAGTTCTCTTGGAGTGTTCACATATGTACAAAAAATGCTGAGTCACAGCACTGAGTCCGTTTAGAGGGCTGAAAAGTACCAAGTGTGAAAACACCCTTAAAACCCAGGCAAAACATGTATGCTGGCATGGCTACACATCAGTGCAACCTTAAAATTATGTCAGATCCAATTGAATACATGAGTCTGTAGTGATTGACTAGGGGAAAACTAAATCGCCCTCCACCACGGAGATTGGTCTGAGTTGATGCAATGTCAGACCGAGGATGGAAATGAATGTAACAAGTTAAAAATTGTCTGATATCGGGCAAGTACATATTACCTCTGTAACATATTTTGTTCACTAAAAAATAAGTGTATGGGTTTTTGAAATCACTCAGATCTCACAGAGTGTGTCAGTATGTCAATAAATTATATAAGCTAACCCAAACAAATGATGGCAGACTCAACTAATGAACACATCACAAAGCACATCATACATCTCTTAATAGAAGAAACCTTGACTGAAGCTGTCCACCTGTCCCAAGCACCACCTTTGGCCAAGTTATTGCTGTAAGGTTGGACCACTTTCACAAATCAATATGGCAACATCTGTATACTTTTGCCCCACCAATCTACATGATTAGGATATGCAGTCAGAGTCCATGCTTAGCTGTGATTGGTGCATTCAGGGAGATGTTTGTTTGTTTGTTTGTTTAAATGGGAAAATGACCACACATCAAATTTATAAGTGAAAAAGTACTTTGACGAAGTTCCTTCAAATTCTTTTCTGTTTCTAAAAATATGTTTGTTTGTTTGTTTCTCTCTTTCTCTAACTTAGTCTCGCTGTCTATCATTATGGCCAGGGGAGCATTTTACCAAGGTGTCAACAGCCCCTACATCATTTTTATTTCATTACACGTCAGCAGTTGATGTATTGCATTCACTTCAGTCCAGACACTCCAGGCCCTCTTTGCTGCCCTTTCAAATGATGCGAGATTGGCAGCGGAGAGAATACAAACTCCTTCCTGCATAAACCCACACACACACACACACACACACACACACACACACAGAGAGCAAACACAACGTTCTGACCAACATGCAACCTGGAAATGTCAGTCTGACAGTTGGTGGGTTAGAGAATTGCTGCAAATTTTGTTGCGGAACAAAAGTCCTTCTTCTTCACTGTCACAGAGAAATAAAGAATTTAGCATTACTGTCCAAACTGAGGTAAAGACAATTACTTTAAAAGAAATTCTCTTCAACCAAGTACCAGGGTTATTTGAGTCAACTTGCCCTGATATATCACAGATAAAGACGAGGGAGAATTCACTTCACTTGCATGGATCCAACTTTTTCTTCCCCCGGCACTGACTCTGACACCAACCTCTCAGGGTATCTGCTGATACCATGTACTGTTCTAAGACCAGTGCTCCCGTTTTACATGAGGCCAGTGTAGCTGCAGCGCTAAAAAATACTGAGTTGGCAACTTGCCGTGACTGAACAAATGTAACTGATAGTAGAAACAGTGAACTTCTATAGTGACATTGATAAAGAAGCTGTATTTAAAGTGGATCGGCCCCATTACGGACGATTCCCATTCCACTTAATAAGGTCAATATTGGCTCGGGTAGCATTCTGAAGCACCTCTCAGATTTCAGCTGCTTCACCTTCACTATTTAAGAAGGCACTTTTTATTGGGATTCTTGTGTGGGTGGTGCTAATTCAGGACAGCTGACTCTGCAGCACTGTGCACAAGTGCATAGTGTATAGTACAGTAACACACAAAGCTTTATGAAATATTCAATATATTTACTGTACGTTTTGTGCTTTATGTATGCGAACATACAGGAAATAGCATGATATGGGGTCAGTGAGCATCATGCATTGCCACTCAAAGGTTAGTAGGTAACTAATAGGTCATAGCGTACATCAAGAAATAACCAACCAGGCTTCTTGGCAGGCAACCATTTATGTCTAAATGGTTGCCTGCCAACTTGACAACCTCTCAGCCTCATTCAGGCAGAGCCACATGTCACTGTCTGTCTTGTGCCTTCCTGTCTATTTATTTTTTCTGTTTCTGTCAGGCTGACTCTCTTTCTGTGTTTGACTGTGAATCTGCCCACCTGTCTCTTCATTCTACTTTAGTCCGTCCCTGCACCCTTGTTCTTCCCTCCCTCCCTCCACTCATCATCTGCCTATGTGTCGACCATGAGCCACCCAAGCAGAGTACATACACACAACATACAGTAGACACAACTAATCTCACAATAATCTCTGCCCAGATTATCTCTTCCGGTTGGAATGGGAGGCAGCATGGAGGGAGAGAGGAAACGAGAAGAGAGATTAGAGTTATGGGGTCAATAACTTCTGCGGCTCATAAAGACACGTCTTATGAAACAACGGCAGCTTCAAGAGTTTTACGGGTATTTAACTTTGATAAAGACGTCCTCAGATTGGCTCTTTGTGCTGCGTCAGAGTGACAATTTTAGAAAAGAGTGGTACAGCTTGTTATTAGAGAAAGTGTTATCATTGCTACGCTGCATTTACTGAGTCATTGTATCTAACAGCAGTGTGAGTGTATTAGAGGAGAGTTTATCTAGAGCTGCTGCTTCTACAACTGTTTTATTAAAGCTGAGTCCCTGCTGTCACGCAGAGGTGGTTGGTGGTGTTAAGCTTGTACCTCAGTGTTTTCACCGGGCATTTCATAATCTTTTATGGTACATTAAATGTACATGGTGATTTTAATTCTGATGGTTTATACATCAGGACATATCCAGAGCCGCAGTTAACATGGTTTAAATGGATTTTCTTTTAAGAAAGAAAGAATAAATTAGTAAAATTCAGAATGCCAGTGTTGTTTAATTTTGCTTTCTGTAGCCCAACACTTAGTAGCCACTTACTAACCGGTTATTTTTTAGATTAAAAACAAAACAAAAAAAATGTAAAATTATGTGAAATACAAGAGGCCTAACCTTTTAGTACAACACTCCATGACTCAGTGTGAGCTTTAGCAACAAATTTCAAAGTGCTATCCATTTAGAGGTGGGGAAATTTGAATGTTTTGTGATGTAAATGGCTTGCCTTTTATTAATTTAACTATTTATTGTTTCTGTTGGCGGTGCTGACAGCTGGCTAGCTGCATTAACATGTGGAAACATAGTACCCACTGCCCACCCTCCTGTTTCCACTGGTAGGCGAATGTGAGCCTTGGCTGCTCTGCACTGTGCACCAGCTAGTTCAGGGGGAGCTAACTACTGTAGCTGCGCTTTTGGCTCTACTGCTCACGTTGATGCAGAAACGTGATGGCCATTCCCTGGTAGCCATGGTGAGGAAGCGGCTTCATCTGAGCGGCAAAAAACATCGATTTCAACAATAACTACATACCAGATGACAAAACGGTGCGACTTGCTCTCCTGGGGCATGGCCAAAAAAGTTTCCTGCTTCTGGGTTTACTTCCGCAATATGCAGCCCATTGAATATGCACAGTAGTGTTTCTTCCACTGGTTCTGCCTGCAAGTTCGTGCTCAGCTCACAGACTTTACACTGTGATGACATCGCAGATTTTTAAATAGTTTTTCTTGGCTCAAGTAAAGTTTTATGAATATAAAACCTCCATAGTTCAAGCTTTACAATAGTGGTCTATGGGAAAAATGCTTTGTGGGCTGCAAGGGATTTTTCTGCTGCAAAACCGTGAGTGGGTACTGGGGAAAAAACGGCTGCAAAGCTGAGTGGCTTTCCTGGGGGCTTGGTAAAATCCATTTAGTAAAAGGATTTCATGTTAGCATTACTAGCAGTGCTGACACTGCTCACGGTCCTAACAGAGCTCACAATAGCCCTTTTTTAGATAGGAATTGTGCAAATTTGCAGGAAAGCCCAATCAGTCCTTTTTCAGCATTGGCAGTATAAAAACAAAATTGGGGAGTGTGGAAAAATGCCGTCTACCTACTTTTGTTTATACAGAATGTGCCTTTTTCGGGGCAATGGGGGACGTGAGCAAGTAACAAAACATGTAGCTCAGCGTGTGACGTAAACAGTGACGTGGGAGGGAAGCCACGGCTTGTCAGGCGGCGATAGTCAGACGGCGATTCTCTCAGTCTGTTTAAACTAAAAGGGTTCCGCCAATATGACGACCCTACGAGGCGGAAAATTGGGTAATTGTCTAAATTGCGTATTGTCTAAATGCTTGTAGCTTGCAGGCAAAACAGCCCAACGGCCCAACATTCGCGGAAAATCTGGCAGTGTAAAAGGGGCTAATGGTTAGCAATGCTAAAGGGGATTTGCAGGTCATAACTGAACCACTTATTCACAGGGACGACCTGGGGGGAGACTGGAGGGTGGGCATAATGTTTCCACAGCAATGCTCAGGATGGCGTTCCTAGTGGTAATCACAGATTGAGTGCCGCTGCCAGCTAGCTCCCGATTTGGCTGGTGAGAAGGGAAGAGCAGCCAGGGCTGGCTAACCAGTAGAGACCAGAGGGTGGGGAATGGGCACTATGTTTAAGGCAGTGAGTTGGTTGTCTGTCTCCCACCACATCAGGGTGGTGCACAGTGCATTATGCACAATTAACTTATAGACAACATGCATAACTGGTCAAAAATAATCTCAGTGGTTAACCAATTAATGGTTAATCACTGACATTCCTAGTTCAAATAAATTGATAGATACATTGATAGAATGCTCATAGACAGGGGACATAAAAATTCAATCACGAAGTGCAAATTAATTCCAATGTAATTACATGTACTTTTCCCATGTCAGGCTTTTCCTGGGGGCTGTGGCCTCATTTGTTTTACCTTCAATATGCAAACCATGGAGATGCAATTAAAACACTTATGGATCTTTCCAGATTTGTGATTGGCTGAGCTAGTTCTTCTACCAATGTCCAATCAATCTCAATTTTCATATTGAGAGTAAAATAACCCAAGTGTCACCTGAAGAAAATGACCACCCGGGGTCACGAAAAAAAGATAAGATATACTGTACGTGTGTAAATCAGTGAATTCCTCAATATTTTTCTATTTCAAATTTGTTGTCTATTTTGTTACCCCACAGCAGAAGCAGAAAACCCTGTTCTGCTTGAACCTTTAATATCAACACATTCAGCATCTGTCAAGCAAATGCTATACATATATTTATTTCTAAACACATACTACCACTGTGCTCAGGGTCAAGATTAAAACACGCTAGGGGTCAACGGTTATATTGTGGCAATACAAAGTAGGCCATTACTTAAGTACAGTATTAATATAGAAGATGACATGATGTCTTGTATTTATCCCATTGAGGTTATGTATTGCTCTCCAGTGCGGGGGGAAGTCCATAGTATTCAGTCAAAGATCATTACTGTAGAACAACAAAGCAGATTACTGTGTTTCTCATCGCATGGGATATTATCTTATGTATTTAAGCAAAAGGGATAGGATGGGATTCAAGGGATCCTGATGTGAATACAGCTCCTGTTTAAAAGGCCTTGTATAGTTTTTTTTTTTTGTTTGTTTTGTTTTTTCCTGAGAGCAGCACTGATAAAGACGGCACCACAGGACCTTGGTGTGGTCCCGTCCTACCAGGCTTAAAGCTGACCATGAACTCCGTTCTCTAAATGCTGGGAAGACATGCAGAGAGGCAATTTTCCTTCAGAGATCAATAAAATGTCTCACTATTATCAGCTATAGAGGAGCAATGGCTTAGCTTAGAGACTGTGCAATATAATGTAGGTGGAAGTATGTAATTGCATTTATTATAGAGAATATATTGAAGTGTTTATAGTGAAGGTCAGACGTTTGACGGATGAAAGGATAGTGGGGAAAATCAGAATAAATTTAAAGTGTAGTTGAAAAGAAAAATTATGCCGAACTTAAAACACATGTAACTGTTTATCAAATGTAAGCAAAGTGAAATTTTCTATTAAGATGGATGAAGCAAAGTGCTATTTCATCACATTCGACCCTTATGTGTATTTATCTCCATGTAATGTGTCATAATATTATTCCAAAGGTCACTCCTGAGTATTAACTCAGTAAATTACTTTTCTATTTTCTCATAAAGGACTTTGTGTCTTTTCAATCACAGGGTTAAGCTGTAGGTGAATCTCATATATCTGTATTATTACAACAGATTACTTCTATATTTATCTCATATAGGACGTCTGCTAACAAAGGGTTAGAGCACTGCAATTTATTAAGTGTTTAAGCTGAATGTTAAGGCTTGCCTTGTTGTTAGAGACAATGGTAACGCTGGGGATTACTGCTGACTTCATCTCATATAGGTTATCCTCTGCCCTGTGACTCAATGAGAGTGAAGGTCATGTATCTCTTAGCATTGAATCATCTGTCTCGCAGAGTTTAATATTGATTTATTTTATATTTAAGGGCACAGTGTTAATAGTGAAGATTAGCTTTGTCCGAGCAGAAAACACGGTGACAGCACCTGTGCGCACTGCAGCCATATATTAGAGAGAGTTGCAGGCAGCTTTTGGAGATTTAATGTAACTTCAGGTGTAGAGCACCATTAAATCAACTGACCTACTTATACGTAGCGCTCACAAGTGCCATGTGTAGCCAGTCCCTGTCCCTGTGCTTCCATTGAGCTTATGAAATGTACTCCAGCCAGCTCCGAACACCACGAGAGAGAGAGACAGTTCCAGTCCACACTTACGCAACCACTTACCTTCCATCCCTCATTCACTTTGCATTGTGCATCCCACTAACAACCTGCCCCCTAAGGTCTGTTCCATATTGAGCAGCAAGATGTCATGTTCAACCTCTGTCTACCACAGAGGGATGTCATTTCCTGCTGCATGCATACCTTATTAAAGACATACTGCACCTGCAGTCATATTCACCTTCTTAGTGAGGAGGAAATTACACAGCTTTGTCGCTGCTCCCGACGCCGTATGGTTATGTGGTTTATTGTCACTACCAAACACTCACTCTTTGAATATCATTTTAGTAGTTTAGTGCTTACAGTGGAATTATTTGTGCAGTGTGCTCAGTAGTAAAATAGCCCCACTGTGACCTTTCATTTTGAATGAAATCCAGGTACTGCAGAATGATTTATTACTATATACGGCCAGAAAGAACACACTGATACTGCAGCTGGTAACTTTTACATATAACACATTCTCACTCCCAATCAAATATCGAGGTTTAGTCAGTGGACTTTGACGTCTACCTATGATGCGCTAGGTATTGGGGGTGTTTCTGCTCGTTAGATGCAAACAGTCTGTTGGAAAACACCTCGTATCTATGTTTGCTTCCTTGTGCAACAAAAACACGTGGTTAGGTTTGGAAAAAAAACATGGTTTGGCTCAACAGTCATTGGGAATCAAACACTAGGCTCCTGGGTGACAGCCCCTGTTTGTTGGACCCATCCACCTGCCTCCCAACTGCCTTATAAGGACATTAAATTCAGTTGTTATCCCGTGGCGGGGGAGAGTTACTGCCTCAAGCGAGGGAGTTCAAGTATCTTGGGGTCTTGTTCACGAGTGAGGGTAGAATGGAGCGTGAGATAGATCGGCAGGTCAGTGCGGCTTCTGCAGTGATGCGGGCGCTGCACCGGTCCGTCATGGTGAAGAGAGAGCTGAGCCAGAAAGCAAAACTTTCGATTTACTGGTCCATCTACGTCCCAACCCTCACCTATGGTCATGAACTCTGGGTAGTGACTGAAAGAATGAGATCGCGGATACAAGCGGTGGAAATGAGTTTCCTCCGTGGGCTCAGCCTTAGAGATAGGCTGAGGAGCTCGGACATCTGGAGGGAGCGCGGAGTAGAGCCGCTGCTCCTCAGTTGAGGTGGTTCGGGCATCTGATCAGGATGCCTCCTGGGCGCCTCCAGCTGGAGGTGTTCCGGGCACGTCCCACTGGTAGGAGGCCCCGGGGCAGACCTAGAACATGCTGGAGGGATTACATATCTCATCTGGCCTGGGAACGCCTTGGGATCCCCCAGGAGGAGCTGGAAAGTGTTGCTGGGGAGAGGGATGTCTGGGGTGCTTTGCTTGGCCTGCTGCCCCCGCGACCCGGCCCCGGATAAGCGGATGAAAATGGATGGATGGATGGATGGATGGATGGATATCCCGTGGCATTTCATAGTGACAGAGTCCAGCAGCATTATACTCTTACACCACCTGGTGGCGTATCTTTCTACCCTAAAAGGATGCCTTTTTAGTAGGTGTCTGACACCAAAATCAGTGACCAAGCCACATATTTGGCAACTTCGCAATGAGTACAGGTTGTTGTAAAAAAAAATAACTTTTTTCATATTTACTGAAACTGCCACTACATTCACACAGCACTGAATGAGACAGATACTCTGTGAGAACAATCATATTCCTCTGTTCACTCTATTGTGTCAGTTGTGTCAATCACTGCTCAGGAACTGCGGTCAAACTGTAGGCAGCCTTGATCAAAAATGAATCATGATTTTGTTACTGCACTGCAAAAATATTTTAGTGTAGTGTTTAGCTATAAAAATTAGAATGTTTATGACTTGGTTCTTGTGTTGGATACAGTCAACTGGAGTAACAAGCACCATCCACCAGCTGGACCAACTTTCTCATTATACAGCTAAACAGTACACTTAAGTATGTTGCTTAAAACATTTGAGGCAAAACATTGGCAATGCAGTAACAAAATCCTGATTCATGTTTGATTAGTGCTGCCTAGTTTACCAGTTTGACCGCAGATCATGAGCAGTGACTGACATGATTGACAGCTGTGTTAGAGACTCCTTGGCTCTTGTTGGTTGTTTTTGGTGCACTTTGGTAAATGCACAAGTACAACTAGAGGCAGTAGGAAGAGAGTGAGGGACTTGATTTCTTTCACAGACTATCTTGTATACTTCTTTCAAATATACTGACAATTTCAGCAAATATGACAAAGTTATTTTCATAAAGTTACCAACCCTTGCTTGAACCTAAGCAAAGGCTTCTTTTGGCGCCATTGTTCATGCTCGACAAACAAGAAGCTCTGCTTATTGCTGTGACACTGTTGTTAATAATGTATGGCAGCCATCTCAGTTGTGGCAAGAGAGTTACCTGGAAGCATCAACCACAGTGTATTAATTATTCAACCACTGAACACAATGACAAATAAAAAGGAAAAATCTGCTGTTCTTGGCAATACTTTTTTTTAACCATCCACTCTATGGCTATATTAAATGTATTTACTGCTAGTTTAAAACATGTTTAATGACTGATTTCGACTGGATTTTTCTGTGCTTTAATTTCAGTCATGTTTGAAGGCTAGAGAGCAGAGAAAACTCTCATAATACTAGATGAAATTATCAGATAAAAGACACCTCTGCAGTCAGTCAGAGCAAAGCTATGTAGTGAGATCATATTACAATAGGCAAATATGGGAATATCTTCAACACATTTCTTTTCTTTCATCACTTCATGTTTGTGGTGCTGACAGGGAAAGCAACAGTGTACACATCTTTTTTTCAGTAGCTGTTCCTTTTTGGGGGGGCAGGGAGCTCTGATGCCAGCTGGAAGCCCCTCTGGCATGCCCCTTCATGTCTCAGGCCTGCTCTTGGCTATCCTCTTAGTCAACCGTATTTGGTAACCTAACCTATACATTCACAGGGACACATGAGTGGTTGGCATCCCTACCAGGTGCCAAACAACCTCAGCTGGCACCTCTAAATGCAGGGGAGCAGGAGCTTAACTCCGATGCCCTCTGGACTGCCCGGCTCCTCACTGTGTCACGTACACTGAGCCCTGCTAGCATGTGGATAAACCTCATTTTGGCTGCTTGTATCCATAATCGTATTCCTTTGGTCACCACCCAAAGCTCTCGCCCATAGGTTAAGGTCAAAATAAAAACCGATCAGTAAATAAAGATTTATGCATTGTAGCTGCACCCTCTGCTGCCACAGTCCAACACTGGGCCTGAATTTATGCAGCTGCCTCTATCTAACCCACAGATGACCCTTTTTTTAGAGGGAACCAGAGCTCGACTCTGATACCGTCTAAAATTCAGCAGCATAACGCTCCGCTGCACACAGGAAATCACAGTCTGTTAAGCAAAGGGAGGACATCATTTGTGAACAGAAATGCCATCATAATGTCAAAGAACTGGACACTCTCAGACTTCAGCTCGGATTTGATTTCCTATCCATGTCTAACGCACGCTCTGAAAAACCAGAAAGTCAGCAATACCACAAACTCCCAGCACATCTCGGGAGCCTCTAGCATGCTAAAATCGCTTCAACTCTTTCGGCAGCCAGCAAGATAAAAATTCATCCCATTAGAGTCTCCACAATAGATGATGTAAATTGGTATTCTGTGTGTTTGCAGTAAGCCACAAAAGAAAAGTGACCACACTGCACTTAAACCAAATCTAATGGGTTTTAAAAATGAAGAGAGGGGAACAAATTAACATCAGTCATAATGAACCATGTATTTTGTAGCCCTCTTTAACAATTATGCAATCAAGGATGTGATCTCTTGTGTTGCTTCCCATAAGACCACTTCAGTAGTTATGTATGATAAAATGTCACTGTGGCTTGTATTTAGTGGACAAAGCTTCTAAGCTTCTTAATAATAATCAGTGGACATAGAGAGTTTGATCAAGAGTAATCATGGGGATTACCCTGCGACATTTCACTTTGAGGAGCACAAGTGTATCTGAACCAGTACAAGGAGTGTGTGTGTGTGTGTGTGTGTGTGTGTGATTAGAGCTAAATCCACAGCCCAAAATATAATTAAACATGTGTTGTGTCTCAAATCACGTACTTCTGTACTTACACTTAATATTTTGAGTGCATAAGTGTATGGGGTGCTGTTTGTAAAGTGGCTCACGCTGAAAATAACATCAACATTTTGCCACATTTAGCTTCAAACAATGTTTAAAAAAGTGTTGTGAATTTTTTAACATCACCTTTTACCACATTTACAGCAATATTTGTTAACTTAGAAATATATTAAATAGTTAAATCTAAATATTAAATGTGGCACCTAAATGTTAAATGTTAAATCT
>NC_065507.1:17735583-17759493 GCF_006386435.1 Epinephelus moara | reverse complement strand
CTAAGTTAACAAATATTGTTGTAAATGTGGTAAAAGGTGACGTTAAAAAATTCACAACACTTTTTTAAACAATGTTTGAAGCTAAATGTGGCAAAATGTTGGTGTTATTTTCAGCGTGAGCCACTTTACAAACGGCACCCCATATAAGTGCGTTCACACTGAGAAGTATGGAAAAATGCAGTGCACTATGAGTACCCAGATGGTGCGTTCAAAACGGTCAAGAAGTTGAGTGTGGAACTATGGACACTTCTCGCACTCAATGGTCGCCATCTTGGCTACGTAGCGGAAGGGGAGGGACCACTTTTCAAACTGGAAATAGCGGCCGAGGACTGTGCGACTGTGAACGTCGCTGCATTGTACAAGTACATGTGTTTTTTACACTAAGCACCACTATACTGTTGTCGGATATAAGCCAGCAGTATGTTTATTGGGTTAATTTAGCAGTCTAATGATTTGGTACCGCGAACGATTATGTGAATGCTAATGCTAGTTTGCTAACTAGCTAATTTGCGGTCGTCATTTCCGGTGAGTGCACAACGGCCGTGTTTGGTTTGAGACAACACTACCCTGTCGAAATTCGCACTCTACATAGTGCACATGGTATACTACATAGAAGTGTACTCACGAAAGTATGTGATTTGAGACGCAGCAATGGACTACAACAGGGTCAGCTAAGGTGTCAAAATCTACATTAACCTCAACTGTCACTGCTGCAAATAATGTAGAGCAATAGTTCCCAACTGGTGGGTCGTGGTTCCATTCTGAATGGACCGCAAGTGACTCACAAACATGTTAAGTTTGCAAAAAACACACTTTATTTTTAAGTACAGTGAATTTCTGGCACAGAGATTTTAGTCTGAAGTGCTATTTCCTGCTGTAGAGTGAGTGAATAACGGACAGCTATTTGACAGAGACAGCAAACTAGTTCGACAACATGGCCAAACGCAAGTATGACGCTGATTGTATTAAACTGTGTGGACCTTGAACAAATGACTAAGGAGAAATCTGGACCCCGTGGCTGGACCAGTTGGGAGCCACTGATGTAGAGGATACCCTGAAATAGGGTCGGTGTCATCCCTATCCTCAGATACTAGTGCAAACATCCCAAGGGTCTATCCTTAAATATGAAAGTATCTCTTCAAACACTAAGAAGAAAAGTCAGAAAGATGAAGTTTGATTTAATAATATACTTGGACATCACAATTCTCTGAGATTTTCTACTTTTTATGATATGGGGAGATTATGATTGCATGGACCAGTGAAGCATTGGCAAAGTTTATCCAAGTTTAATCCCCTTTGGGTCAGATGGACGCGACCAGGTGGAGTACAAATGTGTTTAGGGCAGAAGGAGGAGGAAAAAGACAATGGAATATACAATACAAGATGAAGACTAAGGGAAAGTTAGCAAAAACACTACTTTTTGCTCCACAGTGTTTGCCGCTAACCCATCTCTGGTTAGCTACAGCAGACTGTACTCTCAGGTTGCTCCATCATTATTTTGTTACTGCTGTCCTCTTTTCGTTCATGTTAGCGAGTGTGTGCCACAGCTTTCTTGTCACTGCAAAACTGCAGTCTTCTCAGCAAAGTTTTAATTTATGTGCACAGAAATATTAGCCCTTTATCCAGATTTATATGTTGAAAGAGTCTTTAAAACTCAGTTTCCATAATGAAATCATGAGCTGTAACACACACTGGACACAAAGTCATTTGCAAAAGCAGGATCCTGTGAATAATGTTGTGTTATTTTCCATCAACGCCGGTTTAATCAATAATACTTCTCCACTGAAAACATAAAGAAAATGCTAAATTGATTTAAAAAGGGCACGTGGAGTGCAAAACAAATAGGCAAGCATCTTCTACTGTAGAGATCTATAATTTGGATTTTGTTTTCATCAGTCTCTGCTCTTCATAATTGATCCAGCTCTATATTGGCTCACTCTCTATAGGTTCAGTCCAGGGGACAGCGGGAGTTCACACTCATCAATGCAGCTGCTTCAATTATGGCCGCACAGTAATGAAATCTTGTTCTCCTGCTTGGAGGTTGCCCTGTGCCCCTGCATCATGTTATCTGTGTTGGCTCCAATTTACAATATTTGCTTTTGAACTAAAGTACATTGTACTTGTGGTTTAATCCAGAATTAACAGCCCCATATCCTATTTTCCTGCTTTACACACTTAAAGAAGTATTTCACTGTCTGAAAGGTGGTCTTTGTGATAAAACTGGGCGGTTTACGCAATGGAAAGATGCAAATACTTTTGAAACTGGTGCAACATGACCAGATGAAACAGATAAAAAGGGCCGTTGCATTCACTTTTGCTAAAGAGAGAGAAACCCTGCAACTACCAGGATGCTCAGCGCCACATCCGACCAATAAACACTGTTGTGGGTGACATAATGCAAGCTAGGCCATATGACACAAGAAACAATATGGCAGCTGGCTGGTACCAAACAAACAAGTTTAACAGTAAGCTAAAATATGTTTCTAAGACCATTTTAGGTTCTTTATTTGCACAATTAAAAAATACACATGAAACATAACAAATGATGACAAGACGGTGCAGGGAGAGGCAAAAAAACACGGTGGGCTTATTAGAAGCCTCCACCTTATAATAATATTACAACAGAAACACAAAACATCAAAACATGAAAAATTAGTAAGAATTAATAGTGACTAACAATAATAATATGAAAATTTTAGGTGAGTAAACCCTAGTTCACATTACACGATTATCACCCTGATTTTGCGTCGCAGAGACTATCGTAATCTTTTGAGTGTTCATACCTTTCGACGTGTGTTTCTGTCAGCGGGAGTCTCGCCAACTGCACTACGACCTGTGTGTGCACACCATAAGATTTCTCCACCGAGCCCTCGCCGACAGAGCCCCAGATAATGCAATGACGTCACCAAACTTGGAGACGACACATCGTAAAGGCATGGATATTCTTTATTATCCTGGGTCCAAGCACAACGCGCTCCCCGTGATCCTGTGGACGCCGCCATTGTTGTTGTTGCTTGCCGGCCAGCTTGTCAGTGTTGCCACATCTTGAGAGAGAAACAAGCAACTAGGGCTATGGAAACAAGCCCAAAAGAAGCGACTATCATGCGTTTAAATAACTTAATAGACGGATATATATATATGTAGAGAAAGGTGACGTTTAGACAGCAAGCCCAAATAAGCAACTCCACTTTAGAAACAAGCCCAAAGTTGAGGCTAATAAGCGGACCTGGCAACCCTACGGCTTGTCCTCCTCACATTTCTTCCGTCCTCCTGCGTGCTGACGTGGGACGTATCCCGTCTCTCATTGGCTGATACTCTTTGTCAGTCGTGTCAGACTTCTCCAGTTATCTAGCATGCCAGATATCCAGTCCCAGTCACAGACGAGGGGGCGACTTGCTCGTAGGCTTGTTCACACAAGTGATCTCTCCTCTGTTTTTACAATACAGGAAACAGTATGACACTCACTTCCAGTTTACTAATTCTTGTATTACAGCTAAACAGGGCCCTGAAAAATGTTTTGGAGGACATTTTACGCGATAAAAAAGCAGCACAGTTACAGAATCGTGGTTCATGTTTGATCAGCACTGCCTAGTTTTACTGTTTAATCTGAGTTCAGTCCGAGTGCGAGAGAGAGGGAGCTGCTTCTATACTCTTTGTGTCTGTGGTGGCAGGCATACGGAAATGGGGAAGGACAATCTGTAGTTTGAGTAACAGCCCTGGGGCCAGCGAAGTCTGCAGATTCAAGGTGGGAGACAAGCAGGGAGATCTGGGTACTTTTAAGGGCTCATTTATGCTCCCTTTACGTATGAAAATGTATATGTCCGTTTCAAACGATGTTACCGTCACTGCCCACATACTTCCATGCGCCCTTTACGTTGGCATGGATGATAACCAATATATCCACCAGGGGGCAGCCCAGCGTCAAAAGTTTATGACAACAACAAACTCAAAAACAAACATGGCGACTGCGGAGGAGATATTGATAATGTACCTCTTGCATAAAAGACAAAAACAGGGGCAGCGTTGTAGGAGGCGGTGGTCCGTGAGGCCGTTAAATACATTGCGACTGGAGGACGGAGAATTCTTTTCTCTAGTACTGCCGATGAGAGAAATTGAATTATTATTTCTTCTTTGTGTCTCACTAGAGCTACGTATCGGGTAGTGACAGCAACACTGCCCCCACGGTTCCTGGTGGTACTGCTCCGTTTGGCTCGTATCCGTAAGCTTTATGGAAACGTGCAGAAATACGGATGAAATGAACGCAGAGCACGGACAGAAGGCTCCGTCCGTATCCGGATCCATATTTAATGTTGAGCATAAATGAGCCCTAAGATGGAGGGAAGTTTACCACAGTTCATTATCACATACTACCCAAGTTGTTATGACACAAAGCTGGTTAGAAATCATCAAAGTGTCCCTTTAAACAGCGAAAATCATGATGTTTTGTTTGCAGGTCCAGATAATTGAATACAAAGGAGTTATGTACCTAGTGACAGAATCATATCAGCTCATGTTTCTGACTTTGACTCAGTCATTTCAAACTTACTAACAAAATAAAAAGAAAGAACAAATTTGAAATAACATCTATCCTTGACATCACTTCTTTCTCTCTGTACTTGTAAAAAAAAAATTTTTTCAAGAGTAATCAGAACATTCATATAATAGATTGATGGCCTTGTAAAAAAAAAAAGTTGAAGTATCAACTTGCTGTTTTGTCCATGTAGTCCACACAACAGAGAGGCAAAGCAGAGCAGGAGGTAAAGGGAAACAGTTAAATGATGCAAAATGGAAGTAACAGAGTTTGTGATTAAGGAGGAGAAGGCTAGTGCTGCATTCAAACTGCACATGGAAGCACTGTGAAGCATGCTGATTTTCTGTGGAGCTCTGCCTGCTTGCTTTCGGCAGCCATGTTAAGCGATTGGGCTGTTTACACTGGACGTGGTGCAGCGCTGAGTGCCCAGGCCAGCGAGCGATTTGCAGCAATAGTTTCAGCAACTGGTCTATTTTTTTCCGCAAGCTTCAAGCAAATGTGGCAAGAAAGCACACTGAGAACGTCTTGTAATTGATATAAAGTGTGTATTAATTATGATATGAATGATCTGATGAATATGCACCGCTGTTTAGTCTAAACACAGAGCGAGAGACATGAGCAGAGCCACACACACACATAATCATAGACACAGAGACAGAGCTCTACATGTGATTTAACAAGAGCAGAGAGCATAATCGCTTACTGACCGTCACGGAGAAATGCGCTTCTGGTGTGAACAGCCAGGCGTCTGCTGACAGGCGGCTGCATGACAATTAACAAATCGAAGCACTTCAGCGTCCAGTGTAAACCCAGCGTAAGGTTAATCATGACAGGTAATCTGGAAACCTTGTACAGCATGAACTACCCACTCACACCTAAAGACACTCTGTACTCCTCTCGCCTCTTAGCAGCGATGAACTTAGAACTGATGCTGACTGGCAGAGCATTGCTGTGGTCATAACCAACAAATTTAAGGCACTCTAGCTGAAACATACAGGGTGCAGACATTATGACATGACAACATATAATCTACTCTTACGTTAATGCATGTTGATTCATATTCCCGATTCTAATGAAGCAAGGATCGTAAGTGTTTCTGCCTGATTTCCTTCACCCAAGAAACCAGACACACTTCAAATGTTGTACGTCTGTTATGAATTTGTTATTGCCAAGCGATAATTCTGTCTGATTGGATAGGTGCTGGCTTCTGATGGGTTCAAGCAATGAAAAATTGGGTTTTTCTTTGATAGCTTGGATGATACTTTCTGACTTAATGAAGAGAAGTGGATTCACTTATTTATGCAAATCGAATTACACCCATCTCGAAAGAAATCAAGCTGCCAACTTAACAGACTGCTTAATGACCCCTCGCTGATCACCTACTTACAGGGAAATTTGGTGCATTTTGTAAAAACTGGCCGAACTGGTTGAATGGTTGGAGAGGAGCAGAAATACCGGAGCGCAATGCCTGCTATGAAGCCCATGTATGGAGAATGGGGACAGGAACACACAGCTTTCCTCCGCCGATGGAAAATTAAATTTATATAAACTATATAATAGTTTGTCACCATGTTCTTCTGCAACATATGTGTCTAAAAGATGCTATTTGGTATGCTTTCAGACCTTAATATGTTAGGAAAATGTTAACAGAATGCAAGTTTTGAAACAAATCACATTGTAATATTGTCTGAGAAAGCTAATGGGATATCAGCACATGAAACTGTGACTCTTAAGTTTTAATGCCTGTCAATGTCGGTGCTTAAAAAATAGTTACGTGTGCTATAAAAGTGCAAATGCTCTCCCAAGGTTGTCTTATAACTCTGAAATGTGATCCGTCTTGAGCGTGCGTGTGAGATAAAGACAACGAACGGAGATTATACAGACAGAGGCAGAGAAATTAGAGATGTTGGGGGAAATTAAGCAGAAGAGGGCGGAGAGAGATGGAAAGACATCAGGACAGAGAGGAAAGTGAAGGGGAAGAGCAAAGGGAGGACAATTACATGCAGACAGAGGGGGACTGTGGCGAAATCTAACAGATCCAGCCGCTCAGTGGAACCTTAAAAATACTGACTCAGTTCCCCAGGGGATGAGAGATGGCAACGGCTCACCTCCTGAGAGGGCAAAAGTACTAGGCCCTCAGCTCACAAGGTCCCAAAGGGGAAGTCAACACAGAATGGTTAATTATGTGGCACTCATTTTCATAATTAGAGCTTGTAACATCAGATTTTGTCCCCTGGCTCCTGTGAATACCCGATGGCTACTCTGTTCTGCAAAAAGTGACAAGCTTTAAAAGTGGTTTTATCAAATATTCGCGTTTTCAAAGATGAATTATTTCAACAAAAAATGTCCCCGCACTGACAGATGCCTGTGTTCGCTGTGAGGAATCCTGTTTTGCAATTTGAAGCTTAATGTATGTGCGAGCATCCATCCATCTGTGTCCAGTTCAGTGACATATTTGTGTCATTTTTTGCAGCGTGTCTAGCAGAACGGACAGGGCGTGTGTGCTGCAGGGACTCTGCTGTCAACCCTTTGCCCTCCTCTGTTCTGTACCGCCTGCACTGGAGGAATAATTGGCACATTAAATTATTTATAACAGCCAGGGCACATTATCATAAATATTCACTTGACGTTTTGCTTAGATCAACAGTCAGAACCCAGGGCTCCGGATGTGACTTCATGACATCTCGTATGTGTGTGTGAGTGCATGGATATGTGTGTATGCATTTTGAGTGCCCAAGGGCTGATTGATGGACAGTATTTACAAACAAAGCGCCCTTCCGTCAGTCAACATAACTGAATGCAGACAGCATGGAAATGTCAGGCTCATGCACAGACACAGATGTGCACGTGAGCGCACATATCCGCAGTGGGTATGGAAATGTCAGCCGCACTCAGACTGGGCACACTCACTTGTGAACATGCGAGCACACAAAGGACTCGGCAGTGCGGCGCCCTCGTCAGTCTGCTGTTGTAACAAGTGCCTCTAACGAACCTGTCACTGTTCTCGCCTGAGACGAGACAATAATGACATGATAAAGTAGAGCTGCTGATAACAGGTCTATTAGCATCTATTAATGCCATTTGGCCACAGACACCGAGGCCTTCGTCAGACTCGGACTGACTACACCTCAGCTGTACAGACACGATGGCAGCTATTGTGCCACTGTGCAATGAATATCAAATGCTGTGTGTGTGCTTCAGTGGCAGAATTTAATTTTATCCCTATAATAACACTGTGTAAAAAGGTTAAACTGCATTTTCTTTGCATCATCTAACAGAGTTTAAACAAAAGACTGTGACACCGCCAACTGTTTTCTTATGCACACAGCATTTTTTTGGACGTGTTATCTGCCTGCCAAAGTTTGCTTTTTGTGAATGCAGCACAGACTGTAGAATGATAGAAAGAAAACAAAGTAAGCAAGCATCAGCCATATGGTTTCTGAGGGAAGATTTAAAGCTGTATACCAATGCTATCATTGGGTTTACTGCTCGCCTTTATCTTTGACAGATAGGGGTGGCAGAAAATCCACCCTCAGGCAAAAGGTATGAGGACTGTGGTTGAAGCTGAGGTGGCACAAGCAGGTAGAGTCCATGATTAGTGAGTGCGATTCATATCTGCCAATCTTGTAAATGACACCTGTAAACCAACTGCTTATTAAGCCTTACTATTTTTCTTTCCCATCAAAATTTTTGTATGTTACAAGAAGTGGCATACAGGTTGTGATGCTGACTAAGCTAAGCATTCCTTACAGTTACTACAGAAAAGGATTTAGGGGGAATAATTAGTTTAGAAGAGTAGATATTCAGAGTTTCTAATCTGCACGTAAAGTCAAAGGAACATCTCTATTTTGCACATTTATCACACTGAAACACACTTTCACAAAAACATGTAACTTTATCTTTTGAATTTCCTGTGCATGTCTGCACTAGATCAAAATGTGAATTTGAACACAATTGCCCGTTATATACAATATGTATGGTTTTTGTTAGTCAAAGAACACTCAAGCATTTATGGACAAACCTGACAAAAGCCCAAGAGAGTACTAACAAACCCGGGGACTTTGTTTCAATGACCTGAAGTTCGTTAGCTTCATTAGTCCAAAAAATATCCCGCTGAACCAAAAGCCCATTTCTCTGACCTCCGCCCATTGCTCCTAAGTCCTGTTTTTCCAAAAACAGACACTCCCTGCAGGGTGTGGTGAATGTGTGGTTGGGTTTAGACACAAAAACAATGAGTTATGATTCGGAAAAGATCCTGCTTTGGCTTAACACACCCACATTTGGTGACACTAAAGTCGTTTGAAAAGCATTGATGGGTCGGGGAAAAACACCTGCGTCTGGTGGCTCAAACGACACTTGAAATGCACACTGCTTGCAGTTAGCTTCAGTTTTCCAGAGAAATTGGACTTTTAAGCAATGGGTTTGTTTTTAGGATACTGAGCTGGGGAAATGGGCTTCGATCCAATGTGACATTTTTTGGACTTTGGAATTTTGGGCCATCAGAACTGTGGCATGGCACCCAACCCGAACTCTACACACTTACTGTTTTTCTTTTGTCAAAACCCAACCCATGCCCAACGCAGGTAATGTACTGAAGCACTGAGCTTGTCCCTGTCAAGCTATAGCTGTTATCATGGTTACAGCTTGCCTATACTGCGTTTACACCCATAGTACCTTGTAAGTGACAATCAAAAGGCTCTGTTTTCTGTAAGCTATAGGTAGATTGTTTTAACACACACATTACGCAATGTCATCTGCAGTTATAAAATTTGAGTGTTACTATTGGCATCTGTTAAATGTTTGTGTCCATTAACTCTTCTTGAACTGTAAAGTTATTGTGGAAGAAGATGACAGCATCCACCGTTGATGGCTTCAGCACTGTCCTCCTCTACTTGGACTGTCCTCCAGCAATGCTAGATTTCCAGTTGCTGTTACTGCTGTTAGCTGGAATTGGCCAGAATTTCCCAAGCAAGAACACCGAGCTAAGGGTAGCATCACGTGACAAATTTTGTATGACATCCTCCATCATTAGTTAGCTAACATTAGCTCACATAAATAGTTAGGGGCTTAAGTTTTGAGTGTTGTCACTTGTTCAGCGTCCCAGCACTGGACAGCAAGTTGTCCCCACCACAGAGCCAAACCCAACCCAAACCCTGAACATCATGTGTAAACAGTTGTCCAAACCCATGCCAATCCATTGGGTAACATCAGTCAGGGATCAATACTAATGCACACATTAGCCCACATACACACAGTTATGCATGAGAAAATCAATAACATATAATCCAGACACAACGATAATAAATAAATGTGGTATTTGATACAACATAATAGGTTTCAATAACTGTACCTTCAACAGTTAAGGGAGGGTGATATCTACCCATCTACCTTCCTACATACTGTACATATATCCCATGAGGTGGTAGATCAGCTCTAAAAGGCAGTATGCAAATTCTGTTCCATTCCCTCTGTGAATTTCCATTTCAGTTATCAAGCAGTTAGACGGTGAAAAGCACACTTAAGTTGTGCTTTACGGCAAACAGGCAAGGAATAACCTGGGGAAATGACAGCAATCTAGACGGTAATTACTAGTCTTCGATTGCATTGGCGTTGACAGCAGTTAGAGATGAAAAGCCAAGAAAGGAGAGCCGATGACGGGAGGGGGAAACATGTCAATACATTCTGTATTCTCTATTAAAATGTAGAGATACATGAGAAAATAGACCTGATGGTTTCAAAGCACACTGACAGGAACAAACAATCTTTTCTGAACCAGATCATTCGAAAAATATGCAGAGAAGGCAAGATTACCATAGCTATTCAGTATTCAGGATGATACATGCGCTGTGGCAGATTGGTCTCAGTCACAGCACAGGGGGGCGACGCCTTGCTCCCCACTTCCAACTGGTCACTGTGAAATGTCATTAGGCTCTCAGTGGCGGGTGGAAATAGTCATAGTTGAAATTTGGGTCGGGTTTGTATTAATAGGCATTATTTACACCAGAGTTCAAGGAGTAATTTGTGCAAAGAGATTGGGACAGAAAACAGCAGAACATTTTAAGTTATTGTGAGTAGGGTGAACTGAATGTCACTATTTAACATTCAAAGTGTCTATTGAGGTTTGTGAAGGAAGCTTTGAATGTCTGCTGTCAAATTTTGTGATGTCATAACAAGGGCTGTCAAACAATTAAAAGATGTAATCAAATTAATTACATGCTCTGTGATTAATTCATCGAAATTAATCACATGCAGCAACTTTTACTGTGAAAGAATTTCAAAATTTCAGTTCGAATGAATTTTGGCAGATGTGTCGTCTTAAATCTGCTGGATTTTGGACACAATTGTCCCCCGTCCTCTACCACTGAAGCTGGTCTGCAGTCCATTGCAATCTATTTTGCAAGGGAGTTAGTTGGTCGGTCACAGTTGGACTTACTAAGTTTGCGTCTGGTCCCCGATTCCAGTGTGGCTTGACGAGGCTGGCTGCTAGCTCAGACCTCCAGGCCTGCTGCTTTGTGTTGAGGTGATATTTCAGGCTGGCAAGTACTACGATGGTATGAACATTCCTTACTGCAGGAAATGCAGAGAACGGTGCCTCATTCACCAGCTCCATCTGGGCGATTTTAAAAAGTAAATGTTCCATTCACAGGGCCTAGCATTGTCGTCTCGTCTGCCTCCATCATGTGACAAAGCCACTGTGGCCTTCAGTGACACATCGGGTCAAAGGGCACCAGGGAAAAAGATTAATCAGCAAAGCGTATTTTTTCTGTGATTAATTAATCTAAAATAACATGTTATTTTGACAGCCGTAGTCATATATTTGTAAAAGAAATCTTCAAAAATCCTTACACAAAATCCCCAATTTATATAATGGTAAATGGACCTGCATTTGTATAGTGGCTTTCTTGTCATCTGTGCTTTTTACACTATGAGTCACATTCACCCATTCACACACTGGTGGCCGAGGCTACCATACAAGGTGCCTTCACACACTGGTGGCCGAGGCTACCATACAAGGTGCCAACTGCTACTACTTTTTTTTAACACACTCACACACCAATGGAGCAGCCATCGGGAGCAATTTGGGGTTCAGTATCTTGCTCAAGGATACTTCGACTTCGATACTGCGGACTGGAGGAGCCGGGGATCCTACCGCTGATCTTCCGATTGGTGGACGACCCGCTCTACCTGTGAGCCACAGCCGTCCCATCACGTGATTTATTGGATCAAAAGAGGGTTTTTTTTTTTTTTTTTTTAATCAAGTAAACTTTAATTAATGAGTAAATCTGATTTATAGTGCTGTTAAACTGCTGCTCGACCACCCTGCCAGGTGATTATCCTGACCAGGATAGGATATCCTGACCAAGTGGATGTCCTGCTAATATAACCCAACTAGTTTCTGGCATGGGAGCTGCAACTGTGCAGAATTAATCTAATATAAAGCTGCACAGCATTTGAATGTTGATTTAGAATTTGAGTGTTGGTGTAATGAAAGAGGTTTCCAATCTTTGAAATAGTCAGTACAACTCTAATTGTAAGTCTGTGGAAGTTATTTAGTTGAAAGATGGGTTGAAATTCAGTTTAATGCAATCGTGTAACCCTAATTTTAAGTATTGAAATTTTGAAGATTGGCATAATTGTTACAAGATGAAGATGTCTTACTGCCATGAGTATAAGGCAATTCCATGAGAGCATTTTTGACTGGCCCAGCAAAACACCGAGAATGGTGTGGTTACTAGAGTCAATGTGAACAGCATAATATTACAGTACATTTGGATGGTGGAAATATGCAAAACATAAGCAGCAATTCACCAGCATAAGGTAAGGGAAAGGTTGCTGAGGTCGAAATGTATGTGAACATCATTATATACAATATGAAGAAGTGGTAAAGCTCAAACACAATCACAGGGATTTTACTCAAACATTATGTGAAGGCCTCTTTCTAGCTCTCTCTCTCATATTTGCTGCTCTCTAGTTCCCTCCAGTTGTCTGTCTAAGATTGCCAAAAGGTCCGTCAGAGTTGGTTGGCTGCAGCTGGAGAGGGAGTGGTCTAAAGACATAAATTGGCCTCCGTCCTAGGAGTTCCTCCTCTTTTTGCTGAGCCGCCAAGACAAACACCACATGGCTTTTACCGTAGATCAGTTTGGTTTGGGTTATTTTGCTTTATTTCTACCACCCTCACTTCACTCATCCACACATACTTCAAACGACTGATGCCAATATTCCCATATTTTATTGAGCTGCTATGCTTAGTTTAATAAGCTCCTTTTGGTAACTTTCATTTAGGTGTGGAGTCTCTCCTTTGTTGCAAGTCCTGAGCCAGGTTTTTAACATTTGTGATAAAAACAGAGAGGATAAATGGTCAGCAATATCTGAGCAGACACACAAAAGGTCAGCAGCAAATGGGGTTAAAGTTTAAATCATTTGCACTTTCACTGCAGCCGCAAGGTGTAAAATCTGAGCGGTGTGCTTTGCCCAAAGTAGCAGAGCCTCAAGGTTTGGTGTGATTGCTCTCTCCGATGGAAAACAATGGCTTGTGCTCATGCAGAGCGTTTCCTAGTGATCATGTGTTAACAGCTTGTTAAAGAAATAAATACAATGGGGAAAAAGGGGATTATTTTGAGGAGCTGTCAGCTTATGCAATCATTTAAACACATTAATCAGGCTATTGTCATGCTTGCTGTATTTTTGTGCATGTGTACATAGAGCCAGATCACATGGCGTGCGCTAATCTGTTCAATTCAAACAGTGAGATAGTTGATCTGTTTGTGTATTTGAATGAGTCTTGCTGTCTTTTAGCTGTGTGTGGGTGCACGTTTGTGTGTATGTGTGTGCCCGTGGGTGCGAGGATAAACCGAGGAGTGCCAAAGCATAACTGACTGTTGATCTGTTTGTATGGTGTGCGTGCAGTCGTACAAACCATTAGTTTTGCTTAGCAGCTGTGTGTGTCTTCGAATCTAAATCGTGGAGGAAAGGAATCCATTAAGCTGTTTAACTCTGTCTGAGTGTGTGAGTGTGCGTGTGTCCGTGGTTGAACCCATTAACTGAATAAATCATCCAGTATGATTGCGGTGTCAAATGGGCTTGCTGAACCATTTCTGCTTTGCCCAGCAGTCCTTGTCCCTTTTTTTAAAAGTCATGACACACTTGCACAGGACCCCAAACTCCCAGCCACAGTTAATTATTGATCGGTTGGAAATGTCGCTTCAATCCTCCCACATCTGCATAACTGTGGATGTACAAAACACAAACAGATGCCGGCCAGTGAGCAAATTAAATGCCATATGCTGATTTCATTAGATATAATTGAAGTTGCTACAATCATTTTTGTACATCTGGCAGCAGCGGAGGGGGGTGAATAAGAAAAGCATCCTTCCAGTGAAAGGCCCATGTTCATTCTCCTGTGTCAGAACTCAGCCTGTTTAAGTGTCCTTGAGCAAGGCGTTAAATCCTTCACTGCCCCAGGGTTGTACTGACCTTTTTTGAAGTCACCCTGGGTGAAATAATAAATAAAATAATTAAAAAAAACATGTGCACAAATGTACAAATGTATGAGTTTGCATTTACGATGGTAATCTTGAGAGCCGTTTAACTAGTTATTGAAGAATTTTCGAGACCCAGATGTAGGAGCATTTAATGGAGCTTAATTAAGAAGAATTAGAGATAAGCAGTACAGTGAATCACTTTGTATGCCATGCTATTTCAGAGGGTTTTTCTCAGTTGGGAGTACTTCACCCTTTGCTGGATCTACAAGGTTCACTACATGCCCATAGTAGGTTTTTCCTTACACAGATTCTATCTGGTATTGGATCCTACACCAGAAACTATGCTTCCTTAAGTGGCTAAATGCTTTATCTCTAAGGTCACATCCAATGCATACTGATGGCCAACATACATGAGACATGGATGTAGAGCGACACATCTGCTGTATGATTGCCCATAACAGCGGGTGTCCATTTTAATCAACTGAGGCTGCTACACTGACCACAGAAGGTGATGCGTGGGTCAGAACAGGCCAGTGTGATCCGCCCAATCTGTAGACATATGCGCTGATCAATAACCCGAACACACCCACAAACCTGAAAACTGGAGCCTAAAGTTTCTGGTAATGACCATGGCTAATAGCCTACTTGCTACTGGCTGGACTGGCTATGATTTCCAGGAAACATAACAATGTAAAATGTTTGTTTTCAGAGTAACCTTGTAAGTGTTTTTAGATTTCACATTCAAATAAATCAAATCAATGCATCCTGTAGTTGCAACGATCCAGTTAATCAGTACCAGTTAATACAGCCTAGCTTACAAACCCTGCATAACCAACTGCATCATCACCTGGCAAAACTCCATACACATAGTGACGCTGGAACTCAACCACATGCTACAAAGATGGAGTCGATGTAACAAGTAAGCAACCCCGCTCCCCCCTGCCTACACAACGTGATGCATCTATACCCCATGTAGTTAGACCAGGGGTCAGCAACCTGCAGCTCCAGCGCTACTTGTGGCTCTTTAGTTCCTCTCCAGAGGCTCCCTGTGGCTTTGACAGAAAATTATATGTTAATCAATAACTGCCATTTTTTTTAACATCTTAATTTTCACTTATTGTTGTCGGCTTGAAGTGATTCTTACATTCTTCAACTGCACAAATGCGTAGCCTATACACAGATTTAAGATTTAGTAATTATCAGTAATAATTTTAGTTGATCAAATGTGCGTCATCCGTCTGGCCTGGCACCATTTCCTCTACAAACATCACTAGTGTTGGCTACAGTAGTCTAAACTCTTCCTCATTGGGCTAGCTGTGGATTCCAAATCAAAAAAGGGAAAAGTCTCAGGGCAAAATTGAGCATTTGTGGGCAAATTCGTTTGCTTTCATTGGCAATGCTGCAAAGTTAAAGTACCAAATAATGACAAATAGCCCACTGCAGAATAGTCACCTTGTTCTTAAACTCATTAATGAATGCTCATCTAGATATATTAGTTATGCTGATAGGCTAAATTTGACTTAAAAGGCTGTGTTACCTTTATTATGAGGCTCAAATATGTCTCGCGGCTCCAGACAGATTTTTTTTCCTTTGTTGGCCAAAAAAGGCCCTTTTGATAGTTAAGGTTGCTGACCCCTGAGTTAGGCCATGAGGGGAGCCAAGGAATCCTGTTGCATCTTTAACAGATATCAGCGTATTTCACATAACCTTGGTTACCTTGGAGACAGAGCCAGTCCAGCTTTATCAGACTGCACCGACCAGTCATCCCTAGCAGACAGAGACTTGAACTACTGCACTGAAAGAGAGAGGCCATGACCCTGTGCCGCACTTTTACGTTTGCAACCGACCCCGACATGAGTCAGAGCAACACTGTGTCACATTCCCTTTAGCCTAAAGGAGGAGAAATCCCTTCACAGCATTAAAGCATCCAATTTTTTGCACAGCATTTAGTCTAACAAGGCCGGTGGTGTGGTATAAGACCCCCCCAACCAAGAATTTCCTCTACCTCATCCTACTCACTCACTTCTCGGTTCATATGCAGCTGCCTTTTAGCAAAGCCTCGGGGCAGTGGAAGTTTCCCGGTTTGCTTCCTATTAAGAAGACAGCACCTACAGGCTGGGGGACACACCAGGGGATTTTCCACACTGATTTCCACCAGATTTGCCCCTCTTGACACTCACAGGAGAGATTGCATTTGGAGGCGATGGTGATGATTGGCAAAGATTATCTTGGTAGTGTGAAGGGGTTCACTGATTCAGTCTCACCCAATCTGGTTGGATTAGATTGATCTGAGCTGCTTCACTGATAACATAATAGATATTTATGAACTGACATCTGATTGAGTCCAGTGGTGTGTCGGGTGTGTAGATTTATACCAAGAGTAGAGACTCGTGGCCAATGTGAGCAAGGTGATGAGATGAGATGCATACCTACTACTACTGATGAATACTCCTTTATAATATGTTGTATTTTCTGGGAAGCCATGTGTTATATTAAAAAAAGCATGACTTCACCCAGATTCCAGTTGTATCATTCATTTTTAACGTTATATTAGGCTGTTTGTCATTGCACTTTGAATTAATCTGCAAATAGATGGGTGACTCACATTAAGTTGTGCATCCTTATGGCCCAAATACATGGGGCATGGGCGTGGTACGACCCGTCTGCTGCAGCAGAAGACTGTAGCTGCTGCACTGACTACGGAAGCCACGCTTGCCTGAATGGGCATCGCACGGCATACACTACTTTCACGCCGGTCTTTTTTTCTGTGTGCAGCTCTGTGGCAATAAATAGATAAAAACTACATGGAACTGCTTAAAAAACAAGTACAGTCACTTTGAAAGTGATGAAAATGAATACCTCAGAGTGACAGATGCAAAGTGATGCAGCACAGTAACCTTGTGAGTGGTTTTAGATTTCACATTAAAATAAATCAAATCAATGCATCCTGTAGTTGAAAACAATTCAGTTAATTAATTCAGTACCAGTTAATGTAGCATACACGTCCAAACCCTGCATAACCAACTGCATTACCTATTGGCAGAACTCAATATGCACTCAGTGCAGCTGGCACACAACCACATGCTACAAAGACAGAGTGTGTGCGGCAGGTAAAAATCCCTGCACCACCCCGCCTCCATGACGTGTTGCATCCTTTCCTGATGCATTTTGCTGTTAGTCAGGACAATTTACCTTAATTACATTAATAGACCTAGTTCCCTTTTGTGTATGATTCTGTGCCCACAAAAGGATCTAACTGTCATATTGTCTTCATTGTGGTGTAGTCATTATGAAATATAATAATAAAAAAAAAATCAAACCACTATGACAAAGAGCTCGCTGGAATGAAGCCAACTGACAGCAATTCATAACACAGTGGAAAAGTCAGGGACTGGCTGAGAATATAGTGCACTGCACACCGCAGCTCCTTCATTAGTTCTGTTGTCATATATTGGCAAAACAATACCTTACATTACCCTGTCTGACGGGTTCTCACTTTTTGAATTGATGGCAGTGGGATCACATCATTTCTGCTTAGTTCATTTTAAAGGAATTGTACCTCGCACCTCAAGGTGTTGTCACTATATGCTCATTCTAAGATTCAAACCGTACTTAAAATGAATACCTGTCACTTGAAAATCTGTATTAGGCTACCTGCCTACAGCTGTGTGGGTATTGAGAAGACTGATGCACTGTTAGCATCGGAGGTGATGTAGTCACGTTGAAGGCTGCTCCCTCTGTCTCCATGACAATTTAATTAGAGTCAGTCACGACTTTTACATAATGTGTTTTGAGTCAGCTGACTGTGCTCTGAGGGAGACTTTTACACACCTCACTTTGCATCGTGACAATCACAACTCATATTTTCACAGCAGGAATATCATGTACACTTAAGCAATAAGTAACTTGTTAAAATGGAAAATAGTGCCGGACTGCAGATAGATTAGAGGCTCATGTGCTTTGCAGATGTCACTGTAGGACGTGCTGTTTTTTCATCTAATAAGCTATGACTTACTCACTTAGGAGACCTCCCAGTCAGTAGTTTTTTGAAGTGAAATAAAGTGGACACAGGCCCTGTTTTCTATGAATACATATATATTTTCTCCTCTTAGTCCCCCTTTTGAAATTGCTTTCAGGAACCCCAGCCCAGCTCTGATCTCAAATCATGCTGTTACCCTTTGGCAAGACATCAGGACCGTTAAAGTTTCCTGGTTCGATTCCTATTAAGAACTCAGTCCGGGGATCCTTTCACACCAGACTTCACAGCCACACAAGGTCACACACACACACACAGAGCTATCTGCCAAGATATACTTCCTGGTGGTGGTTCAATGCCATCGATGAGCTTGGCACTGAGATTGGGCCAGCCAATACCCTGCTGCCCACTGGCTTTCACAAACACACACAAATACGCTAGCCTCCCATCGGTTCTATTTCACTCTGACGATATTGCAAAGCTTGTCTGTCTTTGTGCAGAGGTGGAAATACATTTATGGGGGAGGAATGGGCACAGGCTGAAAGACTTACAGTACATAGGGGAAAATGTGAATGAAGCAGAAGTGAAATATGATTTAGATAAAAATGTAGCAATGACATAGGGGTGACAATTCCACTAGTGAAGACCCCTAGAGAAAGCAGAGAGACAAGCAGAGAGCGAAACTAAGATAAGCAGAGCAAAACCATTGCTCCTGTTTACCTGGGTGATTTTTTTTTTTCTCCCTTGGATTTCCCTCAGGAAAGCCTGCTGCCAAGGAAAAACTAGAACTATGGTATTTACCACAGGAAAGACCGAGATAGAAGTCGACAATGGTAAGAATCAGGAATGCGTTTAATCAGAGGATAGTGATTTCTGCAGCTGTGGGGGATGGATCTGTGTGAGCCGTTTGTCAGATCACAGGCTTATGAATTCTAACTCTGTGGGGAAATAAGAGCGATGAGGTGGCTGTTGTGCCACAGGCGGCACCGCATGGAAATGTATGATGATGGTGCATGTGTCACCGCTGCAGCTTTCATATAATAGCACACAACAGAATACAGGCGAGCAATACAAGCATCGTAAGTCATTTTTGGAAAGGATTCTTTTTTTGTTGTTGTTGTATGACTCTGCCTTGCTTGTTTGATTGGTACAGTGTGGTGGTGAATGGACACACAGAGTTGGACAGCACAGGTTTGTGTTGGCAGATATTTTGGCTCTCTGATGCCAGTTGCGTTCGTCAGTGTGGCTTCTGTGAGAGTAGCTCCACCGTGCAATGTCATTGAGAGCATTGTGACATAATGTGGCAGGTCACATGATGACCATACCACTTCCCTTTCACTTACACACAATATATATATCTTCAAAAACTAACTTAACAGCCCCTGGAAATCAGACCTATGCTGACCTCCAGGGGTTTAACTTTTGACCTTACCACAGTGAAGTACAGGTGGATGCCAGGACTCCAGTGACATCACTGTTGGCTGTGGTCAGAGGTGAAGCTTTCAAACAGAGAGGGCACCAACACGCTGCTCCTCAGCCTGGTGCTAAAGCTACTCTTTAAGGGCTCCTTTATGCTCAACCTCAGAGACATATATGGACACGGACATCGCCTTCTGTCTGTGCTCTGCATTAATGTCATACGTATTTGTGCACGTTTTCTGGAAGCATACAGATACCGAAAAAATTGAGGAGAACCACTGGAAATTGTGGGTGCAGTTCAAGCAAGACATAACCACAGGACACAACAAAGACATTTTAAAAATAGCATAAAGGATGAATCTGTAGCACAACGAAAAGAATTGTCTGTCCACATGCTGCAGTGTAGTTCATGGCCTCACAGACTGACGTATACAATGCTGCCTCTATTAGAAATCAACATATAAATGGAGTATAAATGAGCCTTAAGACTGGAATAACTTTTTTTTGTATTTATTTATCTGGAATTTGGTTGAGCCATCTATTTTATGTATAATCCTTTCCATATGAAACGTGTCTGCCAAGATAGATTTGCATAGGTGTTCATGCATCCGTGTGTATGTATTACACTTCAGGTAACTTGTGTTACAATCCTTTGTCCTTTTCTATGGCTGATTAACAAAACTGATATATTGTACAACTTTCCTGGTTACTCTTTATTTTATGGGTGCATAATTTCGCTATGATTTCCCAAGAAGCTTCCTTCAAAAGACTGTAATTTGGGACTTCATTTATGGAAAACATATATTGAATGGTATTCTTGCAATGGCACTGAATACAGTAAAGGACTCTCACTCAAGGTAGCAAGTGATATGAATTAATGAATTAGAAGAGTATCAGTTGAATGCTGTCTCTACTTTTCCTTTAATTAATACCAAATTATATCACCAGAAAACCTCTTGGTAACAATTAGGACCTTATTCAAAAGCTGGACCCATAAAACCCATAAAATAAAGTTTGTTCATTAATTAGTTTAAAGTTATAAATTCCCTGTCATCACATCTCTGTTTCTTTTCTCTTTGCTTTGGCAGGATGATTCCATCCACCAGCAATGACTTCCTGGTTCGGGACCTCGCCGCTGGACGCAACTACGACCTTTGCGTCCTGGCTGTGTTTGATGATGTCATCACATCACTGACTGCAACCCGTCCTCTGGGCTGTCTGTCATTCACCACAGACACAGAGTTCAGCCAGTGCCAAGCATTGCACAGCCACTTCCTGGGTGGCACAATGATCATCATCATTGGAGGGATTATTGTTGCATCTGTGCTGGTTTTTATTATCATCTTAATGATACGATACAAGGTTTACAGCCACCAAGGGGCAGGCCACGGAAAAGCAGCCATCGCGGCGACAGCGCCAAGACCACAGAGCAATGGACAAGGAGGAGGCGGACAGGTCCAAGTTCTCCCTCGCTCTGCCTCAAAAATGCCTGACAGTCAGGACGACCAAGCGCTGGCGCCGTCCAGGGCCATGTCGCCTAGCAACACTCTGAGAGACACTGTGGCATTGGTCGAGGAGGAGAGCAGTGGACGGAGCATAATGACAAGGACTGACTCCTTGGCCAATGAGGAGTTGCTCTCGCCCACCAAGGCCCGCTTCTCCTCCAGGGTGGCCATTGAGATGAAAAGCAGACCACCATCTGTCGCCAAAGAGCCCACCTCCCCCAAGGAACTGGCAGGTAGTGGAGAGACAGATATGGAGATAGACATAGAGGAGGCGAGCAGCAGAGCAAGAAGGAAGTATTGCAGAGAGGTGGAAAGAAATACAAAAAGAAGTTGACGTAGGAAGAGCAGGGAATTACCAAGCAGAGAGAGCAAAAAAAAAAAAAAAATACAGTCCAACAGAAAGAGATGGAGGATGAGAAATAGACAATGTGCAATTGAGGGTGTGAAATTGAGCAAGATAATAACGGAGAGTGGAACAGTGAGAAACTGAGTGAGTGTGAACGAGAGAATGAATAAGAGAGATGCCATCCTCATGGATTGGGAGGATACTAGTAAGAGAGACAGAGGGGGAAACAAATGTTTTATCTGTAGAGCTGGGGTAGCATCTGACGTTGTAGTTAACTCTGCTGACAAAACAGATCACAGTACCTCTCACTCCGTATTAGAAAGGTTTTATGGTTTTTCATCTCATGAAACAAAAAACCCTGAATTTACCTCCCTACGGTGGAGTGGAATTAACCTATAACATCACATCATCCAAGCTCGTTGATATTTGTTTTCTGCTGTTGTCAATTACCAAGCCTTATTTCTTAACAACGGAGGATACATGTTAGGTAAGAAGTGTTAAGAAGTTAAAGAAACTACAGAGTTTATTTTGTTTGCCTTAGTGAGTTGTACAAGATGCTATGAAACAGCACTTTTTGGGCCTTTTTTCTCATGCATGGCAAGACTGTGTCGGCAGCTTAAGAAATCTTTGGGAGTTGGAGTTAGAGGAAAGAGGGATTTAGTAATGCAGGTGGGATCACCCATCGCACCTCAGCTAACATTATTCCAGTTGGCGTTCCTTATGTGTCCTCCATTAGGGTGCTACAAACTATTAGACTTTAAGCACCCCGAGAAGGCTTGTTTGCCATTAAGAATGACACAACCAGAGCACTAAAGAGTGAAGAAGGAAAGTTACTTCAGTGCAAATTTGAAGCCATTGAAAGTTGGCTAAAGTTCAATACCGAATTGGAAGAAATCCAAGACCCTAATTCCCCCTTTATAAAAAATGCCGTCATGAGAACTTAAAATGCGCAATTTTTTTGCAGTCTTTATCACATCTGTGTGCCTTTCTTGGCAGAACAAAAAAATTGTTACACAGTGTAAAAGACGCTGTAAAGTCTCTGAAGGGGCTTACAAAAGCAACAAGCATCACACATTAGCTTACACGCTCTGATAAGTGTCTACTCTGTGAATATTCTATTTATTTATTTTTTCTTAACTTCCCTAATAAAAAAATAAAATAAAATAAAAATCAGTTAACATGCATTTTGACATCACTGTAAGCTGTTCAGGCACTCTCTCCATAAAGCTAAACCTTTACTACAGTATATGTATGAATGTTTAGACAGCTGTATACACTCACAGTTCAGATTTTGCCCCCCAGGGTGTTCTCAATGTAAATCCATACAACTTGCTTTAGATTCAGCAGCAGCATAATCGAACCCCCCCAAGGGGTAACAAAGCCAAATCCGGCAGACACAGAGAACTTAGAGGGAATATAGTGTACATAATGCACAAGGCAACTGATGCAACTATTGTTAATGTACATGCCGTGATATAAGAAGCTGTAAGGAGAGAGCATTGTGGTAGTGGAGCAAGATAATCAGCATGACCAGTAAAAGCAAAGTGTTGGGGGTAAGGGGCTAACCAGTGATAGCAGTAAACAGGAAAAGCACTCAGCAAGTACTTTAAATTATAGTCATACAGAGTATTTACAAAGGTCTTCACGTGGGTTGGGTCACTGACTAATAAGCCGAACATCGTAACTTAAAAGCCCTCATCTGTCCATCCATCCACAACAGCGCCAGGGCGCATGCATGTTTGCGTTGATGCTAATGGCATAAAATTGCGTGCTTAAACACTAACAATTCTAATTTATCTAACAGTTGAACTACAAGCTGCCAGATGGGCAAATTTGTACCTATTTTAGCGACTAAATAAACCCGTTTCCACCAAACACTTTCAGTATGGTACCTTTGGAACCAAAAGTAACCCTTCAGACATGGTACATAGACCCTAGATCCTTTTAGCATTTCCCCCACAGACAGTACTCTTTCATGTGGGCAGGGTTGTTGTCACTCACTGCTCCATGCAGCACTCACTGTATTTCCTCCTTTGTCAGTCTGCACCTCATTTAACCTCCACAAAACAGGGCTGGACGTTGACATTTTCAAAACAAAATAGAGCAGCTGCAGTGTTGATGGGTTATTTAAAAATACCAGTTTTGTGCATTTAGTCCTTAAGGCAAGCTCTGGGGTTTAGTGTTGCCAGTGCCAACAGGAATGACGCTCTGCAACACCTTTTCTTTTTCTCAGAATAAGGATTACAATATATGCAGTTCAAATAATCTGGTCAAAATTAATATATATATTCAAACGCTTGAAGATCCACTCATTACTAAAAGTCTGTGTCATCCAAGAGAAACATTAAAAAGTAAGTAATGGCCAGCAGTCAGCCCAGAGAAATATATTATGCTGCAAGATATCCTTTCATTTTATAGTTACAGTTTACTTATATATGTAAAACTCTCCACAGTATGAACAGTGGTTACATGAGCCTTAAACCAGCCACAACTCAGCCCTGAGCAGAGTGACCATCTGCTATTGACCAATCAACAGACTGCAGTGTTCACAGCTCCACCTTTTAGTACCAGATCTGTGTGCTAGGTACCCCAACAGAGGGGGGACCAAAAATGGGGACGGTACAGAACGGTTCCATTGGTACCATCCACAA